>NC_057013.1:2427086-2432698 GCF_000002595.2 Chlamydomonas reinhardtii | reverse complement strand
GCAAATTGTGTGTTGGATGTCTTGAATGCCATTTGTGACCGTGTGTCCGCACCAGGTTGCTGCTGGAGAGCTAACCGATGGCACCTTGCTGAGGGAGCTGTACATCGCCCTGCGAGTCCCCGATGCCCTCCGCGACATACTGCGAGGCAACGTGCGGCAACTGCGGCCGAACGTGCTCGACGCGTGCAATGCGCGCACCAAAGCTCGTTCGGCGTTGGTCCTGGAGACGCAATCTGCGGGGAGACCCCGCACATCAGCGGAGCTAGCGCTGACCGTGTACTGGGACATGACGGTAGCGACGACGCCAAAGGCAGCGGCTACCATGGGCGCTCCGTTCGCGAAGGCAAGCAGGGTGAACAGGCCAGCAGCAACCATCGGACCATGCTTGAGCAGGCTCGTGCGCAGGCTCCTCAGCTTCACCGTAAAGCTATCGGGCACGCCGCGGAGGGCGTCGGCCAGCACGTAGAAGCCAGCGAACATCAGGCCGCCCACGACCAGAGCTGCTCCCGTTAGCCCGGCCGCTTGAATCTTGGCGGCCTTGACCATGGGGTCTTCGTTCTCGGGCTCCTCGTCGGCGGCGCCCCCGTGGCCACGAGCGCGGGGCGGAGGCATGCCGCTGTTTCCAGCACCAGAGCTAGTCCTCACAACGCGGGCCGCGAACGCGCGATGGATCGCCGATGAATGGCGCCGGCAGGCGCCGAAGCAGAGCACTGCATGGAACGGGAGAGCATCCTGATTGTCGTATTTGAGCGCAGCAGGCAGAACAGCGGTCGGCCGGTCCCAGAACCCCTGCAGCACGCACTAACCAGGGCGCAACCGTCCAGGTACTAGAACGGTCGCCCACACGTGCGTCCTGCCCACAACTTATGGTGCATCTGTTTGAGGTCGGGACGGGCTCAGTAGTGCCAGCCTATGCCAGCAGATGAGCGACTGGCTGATTGCCCATACATGGTTAATGACGAGTGTGGTGGGAACGAATGCGTACGTAGACCAGAGCGGACGGCGGAGTGGGCTTGCAGGCGGCACGAGAGTAGGCAGTCAGTAGCGCAAGTTGCGAATTCACATGTTACCTCGTAACCGACGATAAACGCTGTGGACGGTCGCGCCCATGGCTGGCTGACAGAAAGCGGCTGCGGTATTGGGATGGCTGGGCTGGACGACGGCGGCCGGGCGTTGCTTGGGACTACCAGAAAGGATGCGCCCGAAACCAACCTGGAGAACACCAGCGCCACCGGTGCCCAGCACGACATGTATGGGAGGGAGGGAGGGACAGGAGGCGTGATGCACTGCCGCGTAAAAGCTATGGCGCTAGGCGCGAGGCAAGCAACGTGACCCCCATAACAACCGCGAGGACATGGTGCGCGAGTCGGGCTGCGGGCTGTGGCTGTGCGCTGCGTTGGGTGGATAAACGAAGAACACTAAGTATGGCGAAGTGATGGATGCGGTTAAATGAGCAAGTGCGCCGGGCGGCCGAGGAAGTAACGACAGCGCGATCGCTGCATGGCTCATCCCGGTCGCACTGCGGTTGGCATGGGCGCGTGCGATGCATGCCGTGCGACACCAGGAAGCCCGACTCTGGAAACACAAACGCTGACGAAGAGGCAAGGGAGCAAACAGCAGGCAGGTGACGGGTGCGGACCGCATTGCGGTTCCCCACACCCGTCATGAAACCGGCAGCCGCACGGGGCGGTGCATGGTTGCGGACATGCCTTACACGGAGAGACGGACTGACAGCCTTACTCAGCGCAGCCGAGTACCTTACCTCAGGAAGCCAGGGATAGCGAGCTTTGCGACTGAGCACCCAGCTCCCCACCCGTGGTGCTTAGGGTCACAGTGCACAAGTACCCCGCCAGCCGCTACCCCAAATTGCCTGGCAGAGGCGAGGCGCCCTCCAACTCCCAGACACGTACTTCCGGCCCAGCCGTAACGGTCGCTTAGATAACTGGATTGGCCGCATGTGCAGCTGCCGCTGGGCATGTGGATGGGGGATGGGCGTCGCGCAGACTGTGACACGACGCCTGGCACGTACACGAAATTGTGCATTAGTAACACCGTTCTTCAACCGCTGGTTTTTGTCGTCAGGTTTGTCAGACAGCACGGAGAACCCTTTAGCAGGTCCGCTCCAGCGTTTGCAGGCAATTACCCAACCCGTCTGCCGAAACGACTAGGGCAGGAAGAACAGCTTTCAGCGCGAGACTTTGTACGGGTTCGGGGGCCATCTGGTTCTCAATCGTCCGGACGTTGTTACCCCTGCTTAGTGCTAGTGCAGGCATTCCATAGCTGGGACGTTGTATTGATAATACAAACCTATCAAACACTACTTGTAGCCGATCGCCTTTCTCCATTCACCGTTTTCCGCTGTTTGTCGCTCTTGTCACGGCCGGGCCCTTTAAGACGCAAAGACAAGCTTCTATACACTGCGCACAGGCTTTTCCAGCTGTTGTCTGTCGACAGAGCGGGCACCGCGCGCTTGACAAGTATGTGTTTACGGCTGTGCTTTGGGCGTCGTCGCCAGCAATATGCTGCGAAGTCAGAGTTGACAGCTCTCAGGTGAGCTGAGGCCCAGAAACGCGCGCCGAGTGTCCAGACCTGTCTCACTAAGGCATCCTGACTCCTGACTCCCGGCCCTCTTTGTCTTACAGCGCGCCTGTGTGTGAGCAAGTAAATGCGATGAAACTCAACAATGACGGTAGCTCACAAGGCTCCACATTGCTAAGCCTGACCACTCATGAGCAAAGCCTGGTCGTGGCAAACTGCTGCGTCGAAAGCAGCCAGGCGCTAATCAGCACCAAGCAGCCGGCCAACGGATCAGCGACGACTAAGCAGCATGCAACCCATGAGCTGCCCACCTCTGCGCGCCGGCTGCAGCTTCCCGCGCTCGTTGCTCCGCCCGACGCACGTCCCGCCGCTGCTCCTGCGCCTGCTGCCGCCTCTCCCCTGATGGTCACGGAGGTGGTAGTCGTGCGGCACTCCACCACCACCGTTGAAGTGCCGGCTTCTGCTGTTGCGGCGGCTGCCACTGCGGCTGCTGCGGCTGCTGACGCCCGCCGCAGCCGCGATGACGCACTCGTTGAGGCGCCAACCTCCCTCATGGCACGGGACCTGCCGCCACCGCCTGTCGCTGCCTCCGCCTCCGCCGGCTCCGACACCCTCAACCCGCTACAGCCGGACACGCCGCGGGCCGCAGCGGCCGGCTCCACGGGAGCCAGCAGCGGCGGCGGCAGCGCCCGGCGGCAGCAGCAGCTGCTGCTGGCTTCCCGCCATCGGGACCTGGTGCCGGAGCAGGTGGTGGAGTGCGACCCGGTCCACATCTTGGAGGGCCTCAGCCTGACCACACAGCAGCTGGGGTGAGGAGGCTGCATGCTCTGCTGCTGGCATTGTTGGTTGAGCATGTGCAGGGCCGCACGCGATGTTGTATGTTGATCTTTGGCTGGGTCCAGCAATGCATGATTGATGCAATGGCACGGCATTAAGTTCCACTACACAACCAACTCCCTACAGGCGCGGCAGCTTCGGCACTGTGGTTACAGGTAGGGCAACGCGTCAGCGCAAGAGGGGCATCGGCAGGAGTCCTGTATGTTCACACCTCCATCCTCTGGTTGTCTCATCCGCACCGTACGCGTACATGTGACCTGCATGAATGACCACTTGATGACCACCAAATCACCGTCCTTGTGCTCGACACGTACGTATGCGCACAGGCGCGTATCACGGGCTGCCGTGCGCGGTCAAGGTGGTGGTGGCAGACAGCCTGGACAAGCCGGCCCTCAGCGAGGTAGGCGCTGCACGTGACCCCTAGCTTGCACATGGGGAATAGAATGCATGAGCGTCCACCCGTTTCCCCTACACATACCGCATATCTAGCTGCCTGGTACCCCTGTCCTACCTCGCGTTCCGCACGAACTCTCCACTCAGCACCATGCCCGCCGCGCGGCACCCCTCCTTTGATGCAATTCTGCTGCTGTGTGCAGCTGCTGCTGGCCCCGGCTATGAACCATGCGCACCTGGTCCAGACCTACACTACCCGCTGCGCCGAGCTCACAGACGAGTTCTTTAACTTCCTGGAGGGCGGCGGCAGCAGCGCCGCCACGTACGTTGTTACCGTAATGGCTAGGCTGACAGCTGACAGCTAGCAGGGACTGCGGAAGGGCTGACAGGAGCTAGCCAACGCGTGGAACGTGTCTGGGGGGGGGGTTGTTGGATTGAGTTCGGGGGTTCCGGAGCTACTGATTTTACGCGCGCGGTAGAGCGCCGGCAGTGTGTGTGCAGCAGGCCATGCGTGCACCTAATGCAATGCCCGCCCGCCCTGGTCCCCCTCACGAACTTATGTACGCAGTAACCCGAGTGCCGAGCGGCGCGTTCGCGATCCGACGCTGCCGCGCCTGCTGTTGCCCATCACCAACCTGAACTCAGGTACGCCCTCCCGTACTTTGTGTGTAGGACTCAGACCCGCAAACATGTGGGCTCTGCATGCATGCGTGCCCTTGTGCACGTGTCTTTGAATGCTGCTGCGTCTTGCCGTTTAGCAAGTGAGTGCTGCTGTGCTGCGCCCGCCCCACGCGCCACGCCCGTGTTGCAGGTGACGGCTTTGGAGATCCCGGCTGCGGCATTGTGGACGTGCGCAACCCATACGCGGTGCTGCATGCGCTGCTGTTTGAGGTCAAGGCGGCTGTGGGGCAGCACGTGATGGTCATTGTGCAGGTGGGGCGGCGGCATGGGGTAGCTAGGGTGGCGTGGGCGTGGGGTGGGGTGGGGCGGGGCGGGGTGGGTGGGGCGGCGGCATGGGGTGGGATGGTGTGGCCTGGGGGTAGGGTGGGGTTGGGTGCGTGCGGCGTGCGGCGTGCATGCACTATTATCATTCCAGCCGCCGGCATGCTCATGCTGTTCACTGCCTTAACTGCCTCCGCCTACCTCCTGTGTACAAACGCTCATCAGGAGCTGTGTGCCAAGTCGACGCTGCACAACGCCATCCGCCGTGGCACCTTCAAGCTCACCCCGCAATGGACCCTCCGCCTGGTGAGTCCGTCTGGCCAGTCCGCTAACTTGCTCTAGATGGCTGGCCGGCAATGCGCCACGAACCTGCAACGCGCAGCCCCCACTGACACGCACGCACGCCGCAGAAGTGGCCGGCGCATGCGTCTTGTATTTCCTTATGCTCACTCGCTGGCCCGCATGTGTGCGCTCGCACAGGCCCGGCGCGCGCTACTGCGCACTGCGGTGGAGGTGGCGCGGGGGCTGCTGCACCTGCACGAGATGGTGCGTGTGCGTGTCGTGTCGTGTCGTGGCGTGGCGTGGCGTGGCGTGGCGGGCGTGTGCATGCGACTACGGCTGGGGCACGTCCACATGCACATGTATGCGGTACACGCATGGACGCGCGCTGCGTGTTTCCCTCCCTAGTAGTGATCTCTAGATTCGGTTGGATGCACACACACACACGCACACACATGGTGCACCTGCAGGGTGTGGTGCACGGCGACGTGAAGCCGCAGAACGTGCTGCTCGCCACCAGTCGCGACGACCGCCGCGGCTTCAGAGCCAAGGTGGCTGACTTTGGACTGGTGCGTACATACATGCTGGGATATGTGTGTGTGTGTGTGTGTGTGTGTGTGTGT
>NC_057013.1:2339586-2424586 GCF_000002595.2 Chlamydomonas reinhardtii | reverse complement strand
TGCGCGGCCAACAGCAGCTAGGTCGTGTCTGTATGCGGCAGCGGCAGGCAGCTGCCTGAGGTACGAGGCGCCAGAAGACGGGGTCCAAATAAAGGAGGATGTATGGCGTGCGTCTGTGTCTGCGAGTGTGAAGGCGTGTCCTCCTGGTCTATATGTACGCAGTTGTGCCTGGAATTGTCGTTATTATGTGGTGGGAGAATGTGGTGGGAGCATTGCCAAGCTGGAATGCGTTGATGCAGGCGTCCTGGATGTAGGAGGTAGAGAATCATTGCTGATGTGTGTGAACGTATGTGTATCTTCCTGCTGATGTGCGCGTGACTGAATCTATTTATTTACGCCACACATCTGCTGCAGCTTTGCCGTGCGTGGGCAGAGCGAGGGAAAGAGTTGTTATCGTTTGGTAGGTCAGATGAATTCACCCTTAATAATCAGTAAAACGAATACGCACGGCTGTTACGTGAGTAGCGTGGTTTACCCATAGCACGAAGCGTCGGACTGCTGCTGGCAGTAATGATACTGGCATGGGTGGGTGGCTTGTGAATGAACCGTACTTACTTGGAGATGGGGCGAGGGTGTGCAGGTTGCGGTGAGGGCGCTCACGGGGCGCTTCGGCCCATTGATTGTGTGCGTGCGCGCGCGCGCGTATTTGTGTGTGTATGTGTGTTGTGTGCGTGTTTTGTATGTGTGTCCTGTATGATGCTGTGCTGCAGGCATGTTTGCCTGATGCAGGAGTTCGAATCTTCTGACGGATTTGCGTGATCCTATGGGAATTTCCCTACACTGTTTTTGGCGATTGCTTGTACACCTTGCTTGGAGATCGGGGGAATATTGCAGTGTTGCCTCGACGGCACTTGCATGAATGAAGCTGCGCACGTCAGCTTGGAGCTTTATGCCACTCACCATCAAGCAGCTTCATCCGGCCGTGCGGGCTGCAGTGTCGTCGCTGTTTGCACGTGTGGATGAAGCATCTTGATGGTGCGGGATTGGTCGACGCAGGTCGACGGCATCTAAGCTTGGATGATAGAAAGTCGAGACGGCGGTCGGTCTCGGCGGTCTTGACACATTGCGCTGCGTGCGACTAGGCGGGCGCGCCAGGCCGGCCACGGCCAGGCGGGCGTGAGGCCGTTTGGGTCTACATGGCTTTGAAACGCTTACATGCGAATGCGAATGGCTTTGATGTACAAACAAATTGACACCTGCGGGTCCAACACTATTTCAGTTGGGACCCGAGCTCTCTCCCGTATGCCCGCACACGCTTCGACAGCGTGATCCCTGCACAGCACCTCCTCACGCAGTGGCGTGCTGCCGTGCTCTTCGCTAGCTTGCACATCAATAACATCGCCTACGGTACATCAAACAGCTCGATCAAACAGCAACAGCAACGAAAACTCAAGTGCAGCAGCGACACTGCAAGGCTGCGGGCGTGAACAGCAGAATCCACCACACTCCACAGTACAATGGTCGAGAGCCGTCATCGCGTTCCTCCGCAACTCAAGTGACCATGGTTGCACACATCTGCAGACACACCCACTACTCTTCTACTCTTCCCGGTACACTCAAGCAAATGGCTGTCCATTCCCACATGCACACGCAACCTCGCACACGCACGCACCGTGCCACGACTCACCGTCGTCCCGCCACACGCACCACACCACACCACGATGCGGCAATCTTTCCTGTCTTTGTAGCAATCACTGCCGGTAAAAGTTCAACTTGCATGCTAAGGGAGTTCCACGAGTAGGTAGGAGCCCTGTCGGAGGGATACCGCCCACAGTCCTGCACTCCTGCCCTGCTGCTGCCCTTCCTTCCTAGACACGAACCCCGGACTACATGCCCCAGCGCCTGGTGGGCATGGGCCGCGCAACAATGCCGCAGGACCCCGCCTCCAGTAGGCTTCGGCATCACGTAAGCACAACCGAACACGTGTCACTAAAACCCAATGATAAGACGCGGAGGCATGTAATCACGCTCTGCTGCTGCTCGGTGCGCCGAACGCGCACGCGGGCCGGCGAGCCATCACTGCTGCAAGTCTTCGCAACTCCCAACCAGTTCCTCTCTCTCCTCTCCTTCCTCTCCATCCCCCCCTCGTCCTCCTCACACCCTCTGCTCCTCTCTCATCACGCCAGCTTGGCCTCCCCCACACCGTCTCCGTCCCCACGGCCGCCCCCGTCTCCCCCTGACCCCGCCACTGCCTGCATCTGCTCCTGCTCGTGCCGGTGCTGCCGCTGCGCGAAGCTGCTGAGACCGGACAGCGGCGCCAGCAGCGCCAGCGCCAGCCCGCAGGCGCCCAGCAGTGTGGCAAAGTAGGCGGACCAGCCGTAGCGCTCGATGATGAGCGACAGAGGCACACCTGGCCGCATGACGACAAGGCAGGGGTGCGCATATGTGGTTGTGGATGTGAGGTAATAGGCGGCGGCACGTGACAGCGGGCGGGCAGGCCAGCACCAGCTCACTTCAATTTGTGCGCCATGATACACCGCAGGCCGCCTTTCCTAGTGCCCCTTCCTTCTTCCCTTTAACAGCACCAGCACTCCCTCACTCTCAGGACACGACGCCCCGCCCCTACACCGCAACCTCACCTCACCTCCTCTCACCCTCCCTCGCACAGCCCGCAGCTCACCCGCATTGGCTGCGCCCAGGTACGCGATCCAGCCCAGCACCCCCTGGCTGGCGCCCACACTGGCCGGGTGCACCAGCTCGGCGCCGCACAGCCCCACCAGCATCTGCGGGCCGTAGATGCAGAAGCCTATGGCCGCCACCGACAGCCACTGCAGCAGCGGCGCCGTGCCGGGCGGCAGCGACTGGAACAGCAGCAGGGAGGCGGCCAGGCCGGCCGTGTAGGCCATCACCACCTGGAGAGGCGTGGGCGGGCTGTGCGTGTTTGTGGCGTGTTTGTGATGTGTTTGTGTGTGTGTGTGTGTGTGTGTGTGGTGTATGTGTATGTGTGTGTGCGTGTGTTCGTGTGTGTGTGTATTCATGGTTGTGGCGTGTTTGTGTTGTCTGGAGTGGGGGGAGGTGAGGCTAAGGGGTTGTGCGCCCAACGGGGATCATCACGCACGCACGCATGCCCGCATGCGCGCGTGAACGCACGCACACCCGCCGCCCCACCTTGACGCGCACGCCCACGCTGCCCTGTCCGCTGGCAGCACTGCGGCGAATGAGGATGTCGCTGAGGCGCCCCGCCGCCAGCCCGCCAACCAGCCCGCCTAGCTCCAGGCCCGACACACGGGCGGCGGCCTGTCAGGAGGTAGGGTCGGCGGCGGCACACACCGGGGGCAAGGCAGTTAACTCGTGACCGCAGCCCCAGAGACGCAGCTCAATACGCGTCCTGCTCCCGCCTAGCCCAGCTACCTAAATGCACGCGAACGCGCGCGTAAAGACACGCGCACAGGCACACGCACACGCACACGCAACCGCCACTGCCCCACCTGCGCCGCGTCCGCCACGCCCTTCTCCCGCATGAGGTAGAACATGGACCAGGACGTGACGCCCTGCGAGGGTGTGGGTGCGAGTGCGGAGGTGCGAGGTGTGGGTGTGGGTGCGAGCTGCAGGTGTGGGTGGGTGCGAGGTGCGGACGTCGGTGTGGGTGTGGCGGGACGCCCGGAAACTTGAGAAGGCCAGGGCGGAGGCAGGCAGCACGCCCACATAGCGTTCAGGAACCTGCACTGTTGCCCTCCCCCCCCCGCCCCCACCCCCGCCCCCGCACCTGCATCTGCACACATCGGGCAACACGCGCTCTTGCAGCCCCGCGAACACACGCACCCACACGCACGCACCTGCCGCACCACATACACAAAGAAGTACACGAAGGCCAGCGCCCACACCGCCGGATTTGACAGCACGTTGTCCAGCGCGGCGCGCAGCACGCCCGGCGGCTGGCTGCTGCTACTGCTGCTGCTGCTGCCACTGCTGCTGCTACTGCTGCCACTGGTGGTGGCGGTGGCGGTGCTGCTGTTGCTGTTGCCGTCGCTGGAGGTCTGCTGTGGCTGCTGCTTGCGGGTCGGCGCGGCCTCCACGGGGGGGAAACCGGCGTCCTGGGGCGTGTCCCTGAGAGCGTGAGTGTGCGGGAGGGACACGCGATGCACGCCACACACATGATGTCACAACACCACAACAACAAGCGACTGACCCTTGCCGTGCCGTGTTGTTCATGTTGGCCAGCACACCGGCTAATCCGCAGGAGCAACCCCGTTTCATCGCCGTGCCACCCACCCACCAACCCACCCGCCTCTGCCCCCACAACCCCTCCTCCTGTCCCCTCTTCACCCACCCCCCACGCCTCTCCCTGGACAGCCAGCCCACCACCCACCCACCCACCCGGCCCTGCTCACCTGCACAGCAGCAGCACGTAGGCACCCAGGACCAGTCCCGCCAGGCCGGGAGCCCACCTGCGTGTGACAGTGACAGAGACAGCGCTAGTGACAGTGACAGTGGCAGTGACAGCGCCAATGACAGTGCCGGTGACAGTGACAGTGACAGCGCCAGTGACAGCGTCAGTGACAGTGCCGGTGCCGGTCCCGGTGCCGGTGTCGGTGCAGTGGGCGGGCGTCAGGACATGAGTCATGACCGGCAGCAGCACGTCACTTGCTCAAGCCGCTCATAGGCAGACGCACACGGCCCGTACACAGACCTCCACCCCTTGTCCGCAGTCCCCGCTGCAGCCCTCTTGCCTGGTGCAACCCTCACCCTGCCCCCCCCCTGAAGCACAAGCGTTCCCACCCCCACCCCCGTCCCCGCCCCCACCCCCCGCCCCCCGGCCCCTCACATGCCCCAGCGCCAGCCCAGCGCGTTGGCCGCCGTGGCCGCCACCAGCGGCGCCGCGAAGCCGCCCGTGTTGTGCGCCACGTTCCACAGCCCCCAATACGTGCCGCGCTCCCGGGCCGCGAACCAGGACGTCAGCATGCGGGCGCAGGAGGGCGCGCCCACACCCTGTGCGTGTGGCAGGGCGCACCAGGGGGGGCAGGACGGATTGGCGGGGGGGGGGGCGGGGGGGGGGGGCGGGGCGGGCGGGAACAAGTCGCCGTCCACCCGCATGCGTGACCTGCCAACTGCCTGTAGGGAACTTACTGACACGACGAGGACCTCCCTTTGTGCTTGCCTAACGCTGCCCACACTCGCCGCACCGGCAACGGTCGCCTATGCCTGTGCCCCGCTAGTTTGGCTTGGTTTAGCTTACTTTGGGCTGGTGTACACAACCCCCCACGACCCCGCATTTTATCCTTGCAGCGCAAAGTTTGCTTACGGGATGGTTCGGAGTTAACCCCCCACGACCCCCACCTGCATGAGGCCGTTCAGCGCCCACATGGCCGCGAACACGTGCAGCGAGCCCGCCGCGCCGAACGCCAGATTGCAGGCGGCAGTAGCAATCAGGCCGCCGCCCAGCAGCAGGCTGGGGCTGTAGCGATCACCCACAATGCCGCTCACGAACTTGCTCAGGCCTGTGAGAGGGTGGCGGGTTGGGGAGGAGTTGGAGTTGGGGTTGAAGTTGGAGTTGGGGGTGCTGCTGGAGCCTGGGTGGGCTGGGTGGGGGGGGGGGGGGGGTCAGCTACAGCTGGCAGAGGTGAGTGCATGCGTGTGGTGTGCGGGCGGGCGGGTGGGGTCCCTGCTAGACGCGAGCTCACCGTAGGCGATGGGGAAGATGGAGGTCATAGTGCCCACCTGTATGAGGCCGTGGGGGTGTCAGGGCCTGGGCGCATGTGCGCATGTGTGTGTGTGGGCATGGGTTTGTGTACCACCCCTGCCGACATAGATGCCCTTCGCTGCCTCCCTACCAACACCACCACCACAGCCCCTCGCGCCTTTGCAACCAGCGCTTCATGCCACGCCCCACCCGCCACCCCCGACGGCCCGCCCGCCCCGGCCCACGCGCACGTGCCGAACACAAACCCCACAGCCTCTTCTTCCGCCTCTTCCCAACACACACCCGCCCGCCCACCCACCTACACACACACACACACACACACACACACACACACACACACACAACACACACACACACACACACACACACACTTCCCCCCCACACACACACTCCACCTCCCGCACCTGCGCCAGGCTGAACCCCAGGCTGGGGTCCGCCACCATGACCGGCGCCGTGTAGGTCAGGCTGTTGCGTGTGAGGTAGTAGCCGGCGTAGCCCAGCACCAGGCAGCTAAACACCAGCAGGCGCCGGGGCTGGAAGCCGGGGGGCTGCGGGGCAGAGGGCGAGGCGGCGGCGCCCACGGGCGACACGGCGCGGCCGGGCGCGGCGGGCGTGAGCGTGGCGGCGGCAGTGGCGGCGGCGTCCGGGGAGGGGTCGGCGGCGGCGGTGGTGGCGCCGATGTCGGAGACGACGGTGGAGGCGGCCTGCGTGGTGCGTGTGGGAGCGTGGGTAAGCGTGTGTAGGGGGGAAGAGCGGGGAGTCGGAGTTGTGGGGGGAGAGGATGGGCGGAAGGGGTCGGAAGGGGCGGGGTGACGCGCTGGGGCGCGCTCCAAACCGCCCACCGATTCTCGGCTGCCGGGCCTGCCCACGGCTGGATGCAAGCCATGAACCCTCCATCGCTATGACGGGCGCACGCACCTCCTGCGCCCCCGCCTTGGCCTGGGCAGCCGTGTGCGTGCCGGGCCCGGGCTGACCGGGCGGGCCGACTGTCTCACGGCCCTCACGGAAGAAGCGGGCCAGCGCCAGTCGCCGACTGGTTTGGCCCCGAGCCCATACTCGCAAGCACGGCGGTAGTACTGTAGATGTGATTGTGGCACAGCCGGTGCAGGCTCGCGCGGGCCTGCAAGTATGAACGCGGCGTCTGGCGTCAATGGCATGGGACATTCCGCCACGTCACGACGGCGTGCCGGCGAGACTCCTCACCCTTTGCCCGCGCTACCCCGCCAGTGGCGCCATCCTTGCGCTTGCATTGGCTGCATATGTTACCACCCGACTCTGCGTCTCAGAGCCCGTCTTGGTAAACGCCTGACAATCGAAACGACAGTATTTGCGTCCACTGTGCTAGTATGCTTGTTCGGATGAGTATCTATGTTACATTTAAGGAGATAAGGTAATTGGGTTACAGAGGCAACCCAAATAAGGCTAGACGATGAAAAGCCTAGGGACTCGGCTGGGACCGGGATCCAGCAATTTCCGGTCACGCTCCCACAGGTTCTTTTCGCAGGGCAACTCGCTCAGTATCTTAACATCTGTCAAATGTACCAAACGTTGAATACTAGACTGGACATTTGAGTTGAGGCCAAACCTGGCTTTCCGGCGAAAGCTCTTCGTTTCGGACCGAAGATGACGCTCCCGCTGCACCCAGTGCAGACTGGATTTGACCCACGGCTTAGAAACCTTGCGGGTGAGGTCGTCCGGCCGTCGCTGGCCTTGACTGTCGTTTCCTTGAACTCGCTTTCACTCAACGCTTCACGCAGACCGGAAAATCGTTTCAAATGTATTTCTTCAACAACTCTTATTCTATCGTCCTTATTTTGACATCGGGTGGCTGCTCTTCTGGGCGGTCTTCATCTTCCAAAACGTGCGTGTGACACCGCGCTGCCGCGTTGCAGCAGAGGCTTTGCGTGTGGGATGTGAGCATCAGGGGTGCCACTATGCGCGATGAGTGCTTGGTACCATTGCACGGAGGAAGCCTGCCCGCGAACTGGACCCACGCGCCCCCCGCCGCAGTACTGGGAGGGCCTGAAACTGAAGGACAACGACATCGTGCGCACCATCTTCTTCCTGTTCTGGTTCATCACGGAGCCCATCCGCTACTACGCTGGCATGTACGGAAACCTGCAGGAGAACGTGAGTGCTGCGGGTGGCGCGAGGGCGCAGGGTGTGCGGGGCGGACAGCGCCGTCGTGGCAGCACGGCAGTGGGGGTGGGGCGATGAGAGATGGCATGTGGCGGCACATGTGGCGGCACTCGGCAGGGCCTGCCGAACGCAGCGAATGCCAACAGCGCCACCCCGCAGAGTACCCCGGCTACCAAATTGCCAGGTAGACAGTTGCAGCACCGCTGCCGCTCGTGCTTCACTGTGCCGCTGACGTGCCTTATGCCCGCCGCCGCTGCCCGCACGTGCAGCTGCCGTGGCTCATCATGTTCACGCTGCTGTGCGTGTTCCCGCAAATGGGGACACACCTGTATTTGCTCATGGGCACCTTTGTGAGTGAACAGCACACTGGGACAGCACGGGCGGGGGCACTGGAAGGGAGAGTCGGCGCCTGCGGGGCGTCCCACACGGGCGCCGCCAAGGCGGCTGGGGGCGCGGCGCAATGCTGCACATGGCACTACATGGCAGGAGCCCAGCTCTAAGTCCCGGTGGCCTTATCGGGGCATCCGGGGGCCTGTCTGGCTGCTTGTCAGGATGGCCCTATCACACGCTGGGAAGCGGCTGAGCACCAGTCTGGTGACCTATGCCTGGCCCCGCTGACCATGCTGCTGCTGGCTCGTGCTGCTGCTGCTGCTGCTGCTTTGCAGAGGCGCAACGCGCGCACCAAGGCGATACAATATGTGGCGCTGGGGCTGCAGCTTCTGGATCTGGCTGCAGGGGTATACACGGTGCGTGGCTTGGGGTGGGAGTGAGGGCAGGGTGAGGGTCGGTCCCGGCATCCATGTCATTTCAACCTGATCAAGCCGAGTCCGCATCACGCACCTCACATCCCGCGTGTGAGCGCAACCACTTGCCACGCATTGCAGTCATCCATTGTGTCGCAGCTGGCAGCTGCTTGTCACGACGCAGACATACGCTGCTCACCCGAACGTCATTACGCATGTCAGCATAACCATCTCGGCCACCCGCATCCAGGGACTCGGTTTGTTCGCACATCAAAACCTCACGTTTTAAGTCCTGCCCCAAGCACGCTCGCACCATTAGCCGCGCGTCACGCCACTCCTCAAACCGCCACCCCCTTCCACGCACCTCACGCCTGCCCCGCCCTGTCACCCTCTCCACCACACCACCACCACCACAAAACGCCCCCAGGTGTTCTCCATGTACCGCAAGCAGAAGCGGCAGTTCTACCTGTTCGAGTACGTGCTCAACCAGCGAGCACGCGAGCGCCGCATGGCCGCAGGCATTGGCTCGCAGCGCTAGCAGCAACACATTGGCGGCCAGTCGCCGCAGTACCGGCAGCAGTCATAGCTGCGGCGGCGGCAGTAGCAGCGGCGCCCCACACGAGGGCTGCAGCCCTGGATCACCACACCGCCACGTGTTGAGTGTGGTGTGGCGGAGGCGCTACCCTGGCCACTGCCGTGCTCCACGGCCAGCCGGGTCCGGCCTCCGTCCCGTCAACAAATGAGGAATCCGAACGACATATAAATCCGACGACAGACAGTGATCACCCAGTGGTGCTACGAGGGAGCGGCCGCTCCCGAAGCCTGCCCTACCCCGCCGCGCGACTGACGGCGAGGACGCACGCACGCACACACGCGCCTCCCATCCGGCGCACACCCCAGCCCCCCACCCAGCCTGCACCTCCTTTCCCCCTTCGTCTCCCCCTACTCCACCGCCTCTACAACCCTCTACAGCCGCCACAACCTCTACAGCCGCCACCAGCCCCAAGCACTAGCACCCCCGGCACTAGCACCCCCAGCTCAGCCCCCTAGCCGCGGCAGGGGCAGATGGGTCGCTTGGCCGGCGCCTCGCCGTTGGCTCCCTTGTCCGCGTACTCGAAGCCGCCGCTCTGCTCGAACTCCAGCACGTCCAGCGCCACCACGCAGCTGTGCGCCACGATGGGCTCGGGGTCAGCGGCGTACTGCCGCAGCAGCTCCAGCGTGACGCGGTCGGCGATGGCGCCCAGAGCCTCCGCCGCCTCGTGCCGCACCATGGCGTGCTCCTCGGGGTTCTGGCGGAGGGGGCCCGAGAGAGTGGGGAGTGAGGTGTGGTGGTGGTGGTGGTGGTGATGGGGTGGGATGGAGTGGGATGGAGTGGAGGAGCGGGAGCAGCAGTGGGGTAAGGCGTGTTGGAAGTGCAAGCGCTTGGCACGGAACAGGGCGAACAGGGGCTGGAGATAGATGATGCAGGATGGTGCAGCCAAGAGAATGGCGTGGTCTATGTCTGGTGCAGTCCTTGTGCCGTACTATGGATTGTAATCGTGGTAGCTCGCCAACCAGCTCGTTTTGCCGCCGTGCGCCCAAGGCGGCAAGGCCCCCAGCCTCTTGGCTCAGCGCGGCAGTGCCTCCCAGCCCCCGCCCCCTGCTCGCCCTCCTCCCCAGCTCTCCACCCCCTCTCCCTGACCGCCCGCGCGCACCCCGCGCACGCAGCCGCCCCTACTCCCCGCCTCCCACACACCTTGAGCACGCCCGACAGGAAGTCCACCGCCTTCTTGTCCAGCATCTGGCCCATCACGTACGCCACCTCGTGCTTCAGCAGCGCGCTGCGGGCACCGAACACCGCCCCCAGCGCCGCCACCGCCTCGTCGCCGCCCTTGTTGCGCAGAGCGAACAGAGCCGAGTAGCGCTGAGCGGTAAGGGCAGGGAAGGTAAGGGAGGGTGGGCGCACTCCAGGGGTCGTATCTTACTT
Source organism: Chlamydomonas reinhardtii (assembly GCF_000002595.2). NCBI lineage: Eukaryota > Viridiplantae > Chlorophyta > Chlorophyceae > Chlamydomonadales > Chlamydomonadaceae > Chlamydomonas > Chlamydomonas reinhardtii. The sequence goes on along the minus strand of NC_057013.1, from coordinate 2,414,097 downwards.
TCGGGGTGATGTGTAGCTCCAGACAAAAACAGCCGGGTGGCCGCTGTCTTTTGTCTGGGCACATAGCGATTTGGGGGCTCCCCGTAGGAATTCGGACAAAACCCGCCCCAAACCCGGGCCAACAATGTCTCGCTTCAGACATTAGCCCCGGGAGGAATGTCTAGGAGACGGCCCAAATGGCCATTTAATGTCTGGAGACATTAAGATAGGAGCCCTGGCGCACTCTCAGTGCACACCAGCAGAATTGGCCCAACGCCCGCGGTGCCCCTCGCATGTTTCTTCTCCTGACTTCTTCTCCCCTTCACCCCAAACCACCACCTGCCCACCCTGCCTCGGCCGCCACCCCTGCGTGCAACCACTGCAATCTCCGCATCTTGGCCTCCCCCTCTCTCCCCACGACCCCGGACACACGCAGGCTTCGCCCCTCCCCCCTTCAACAACCAGCGTCTCCCCGCGCTCACGTCGAACATGCGCTTGTTCTCGTCCAGCAGCACCTGCCGCAGCTCCTCGGTGGGCGTGGAGGTGGGCAGCGCCGGGGTGGGGTCCACACTGTAGTAGGGCGACTCCTCGTCGCCCGCCTCGGGGTGCGCCTTCAGCCACTCTATCCGCTGAAGAGCAAGCTGGCACGTCTCAGCCACCTGGGAGGGGCGGCGCATGGGGTTGGTATCGAGTCTATGGGCCCCCGCCCCGTTCCGCCGGGTCCGCTTCTTGTCTGCCCCCTCACGGCCCCCTGCCCCCCTCCCTCCACACCAGGCCCCCCCTGGCTCCCAAGCCACCCCTACCGCACGCAGCCGCCCCTCACCTCCAGTACGCTATCCTGCTGGTGCTCCCGCAGCGGTGTGAGGCACTCCTCGGTGCCGATGGCGCCCAGCGCCTCGCCCGCCTCGTGCCGTACCCTGGGAGGGAGAGGTGCGGCATGATGGCTGTTGCATCGTACGCGTTGCAGGGCTGGAGCCCAAGCAGCAACGAAGGCCGAGCAGCAGCATGCTAGCTACCCTTTCTATAGACTCGTTGGGTTGTGGGGCTTTGCCCTTGCCGCGGTCACAGGTCCGGGTCGGTCTGGTTCGGGGGCCGGGCGGGTGCCACGCCGCGCCAAAGCCCCGCCGCCGTCCCTGCGGTACCGGGAGGACCACGCACGCGCCCGCTCGACCCGCTCCTCGCCCGAACGCTCTTTCCAGATCTCACTCACATTGGGTGCTCATTGTTGTCGTGAAGGATGCTCGTCAGCACCTGGACCGCGCGAGAATCCTGCCGCTGGCCCAGACAGAATGCAACGTCGTGACGGAAGAGCGCGCTGTCGTCCTTGAGGGCTGCAAAGCATAAATATGCAAGTATAATCGCTTGTGCACTTGCGTGTTTGGCAAGCAGCGACCGAAGAACGCACCAAGCTCAAGCGCGTCGTGGGCGGCTGCGCCTTTGACGTTCCGCAATGAAAATAGAACTCGGTACTTCTCAGGTAGACTAGAGTTTGGGTCCACCAGTTTCTTCTTGAGGTCGGCAACCACCTCATCAGCGACTTCAACAAGCTGTGGTGCCGTCATTCTGACTACACAAAGGGGATACACACGAGAATGTTTGAGTTGCACACTGGCAAAGAGCCTCAGAAGAAGAAAACCGAAGATGAAGAGTCGGCGATGCAGTCGAATTTGCAGCATGTAGCCTATGCTGGAGGTTGGCGGTTCAATCAAATCCCTCAAGCGATAGAATTCCAGGCAGCATCTTGCTGTAGGTCTACGCACGCCGAGTGACAGGCACCATGTCCGGGATACCGCGCTCGCTGCTCGGGCAGTGTGCCGTTGCTCTGCTCGGCGCGAATGCTAGATCTGGGTTAACGCTTCATCATGCTTTCGCCGCGTATTCTTCTGCTGCGGCACCCGCTCAATCAGCGGCACTCATCAAGCAGCTCCGAGAGCGCAGCGGGGCGCCCATCGCGGACGTAAAGGTGTGTCTGCGTGTTGCATTGCTGTTTTGAAACAACCTGGACTTGTGCAGAAGACAGACTTGGACGGGCGTGTCTCCGCCGCTTGCCCGCTTCCCATACACACTCTGGCACCTTGCCACCTCGGACCCCGTCCCAACCTTTCCTGGCACCCCCGACCTAACAGTCAATGCTGGTGGAGCATGGCTGGGACATGGATAAGGCGTATGAGGCGCTGCGCAAGAAGGGGCTGGCGGCAGCTGCCAAAAAGGCCTCACGCCACGCGGCCGAGGGCCTCGTTGGCGCGTCCTTCGCCGCCAGCGCTGCCAGCAGCGGAGGCAGCAGCAGCAGCGAGGCTAGCACTAGCGGAGGCGGTCGTGGCTCAGTGGTGGTTGTGGAGTTGAACAGTGAGACGGACTTTGTGGCGCGGAATGAGCTGTTTCAGAAGCTGCTGCGGGAGGTGATGGGTGCGGCGCATGCGCTAGGGCCGGCGGCGGCGGTGGGGCCGGACCACGCCATGGACCTAGACCAGGTGGGTGCGGGTGTGGGTGTGGGTGTGGGTGTGGGTGGGTACGTGGGTGGGTGAGTGGCTTGATGGTAGAGCGGGGTAGGTTTATGGGGGTGGCATGTGGTGGGATGCGATGGGATGTGGTGGGATGCGGGGGGATGCGATGTGTGTCGAATGGGCCATGGACCTGGCGGACCTGGCGGCCTGTTGGCGGACACGGCGCCGGGGGCGTCCAGGACGGCCAGGGGTGTGGCCATACGGCCCGTGTCCCCCCTGTTGTCCGTGCAGCTGCTACGGTACTCGCCTTCCCGAGTACGATACCGTGCCCTCCCCTTCCCTCCTGCCCCGGCCCCCGGGGTCTTGGTGTAGAATAAACTACTGACCCCACCCCCACCCCGCGCTGCACGGCCTGCCTCCCCGTGCAGCTCATGTCGGCTCGGACGGCCTCGGGGCCCTCTGTGTCTGAGGCTGTGACGGCGCTGGCGGTCCAGGTCCGGGAGAACGTGCGGCTGAGGCGGGCCTTCCGAGTCGACAGCGGAGGTAGGCGTGAGCAGACAGGGGGGTACCTGGACCAGCGCGTTGCAGGTGGCTGTGTGGTTGGCATCGAGGTAGCGCCTATCAGCACTGAGGCTCGTCCGCTCCCTGCGTACCGCCCTTCCTCCCCTGGTCCGCCCCGCTGCAGCCGGCGGGCTGGTGTTCCCCTACGTGCACCAGGCGGCGGCGCCAGGCCTGGGCAAGCTGGCCTCAGTGGTGGTGCTGGCGCCGGAGCCGGACGACAAGGCGCAGCCGCTGGTGCGTCTGGCGGTATGACGTGGGTGGACTGCCCGGTGCTTGACGGCAACCTGCCCGGCACACACTGAGTCTGTGATCGCGGCCGGCCGCGCAGCTTGTTGCGCCATCCCGCCCGTGCTTCGTCCTCCACATCCCTCTTGTCGCGCCTGCGACCTGCCAACCAACATCCCCCTCCACCATTCCACAAACACCCTCCTGCCGTGCTCCACCCTCTGAACCCACCTCCGCTGACACGTTTCACCGCCACCCCTCCCCCACCTCTCCCCCACCCCATCCACCCGGCCCCCGCCGCCTCGCCCCAGGACGCTGCCGGCCGCGGCGGCGCCCCGCTGCTGGCTGCCGGCGGCGGCCTGGCCATGCACGTGGCGGGCATGCGGCCGCTGTACCTCAACAGGGCGGCGGTGCCGGCGGCGGCGCTGGAGCGGGAGCGGGAGCTGCTGCGGCAGCAACTGGCGGCGGACGCAGACTTTGCGGGCAAACCGGCCAAGGTGCGCGGCACGCCGGCACGGGAAGCCGCAAGGGGTGTGGATCTGACAGCCTGCAGAACAAGCGCGTGCCTGTGGGCCAGGGAAGCTGTTGGGCGTGGGCTCAGATTTCACCTTTCTTCAGGCTCCAGTCCTCGCTCGGCGCCATGCCCCCTTCCTTTCACAAACCCCCCCCTGCGATAACACTGTGGGCCTATGCACTGAGCTCGGTCCTGCAACCCCTCAAACTCCTCGTGTGCCCTCCCGCGCCCTCCGCGTGCGGGTGTGAAGGTCCTGGACAAGGTGGTTGAGGGGCGTCTGGGCAAGCTGCTGTCAGACTGGTGTCTGGAGGCGCAGCGCTACGTGCTGGAGGACGAACTCACAGTGGACAAACTCATGGCCAGGTGGGTGGGGGAGGCAAAGGGGGGAGCGAGGCAGGGGCGGATGCCAAGGGGGGAGGCAAGGGAGGCCCCACAGGAGGCAGGGGGGCAGGAGGAGGGTCATGGGAAGGAGGGGGGGACAGGGTAGGTAGCGGAGGCACGGGTGGCAAGCTGACGGGGACTGATGGCGAGGATGGCGGGGCGAGGAGAGGGACGAGGGCCGGTTGCCAGGGCGGGAGACCGAACGTCTATTGGGCGGCTCGGCGGGCGCTCCCTGTTGCCAGGCCCCATCTGCACGCCTCCTGCTCACTTGATTGTTTGGCCTCGCTGTTGCAGGCTGAAGAAGGAGGTGGGACAGCCGGTGCGTGTGGCGAGCTTCCTGCGGGTGCAGTGCGGCGAGGGGCTGGGCGCCAAGGCAGGCGGCGGCGACTTTGCAGCGGAGGTGGCGCGCATTGTTAGCGAGGCGTAACATATGTTTGCGAGAGTAGCTTGGGAGGTTACGAGAGCGATACGTGTGTGGTTAAGCATTCATCGGAAAGCCCTTGTTGGGGGCGGGGAGGAGACGAAAAACAGGTCGGCCGCCGGGTTCTCCGCCGGGAAGCGCCAAGGGTTTTCGCAGCAGGCCCTGTGCCTCAGGTGTGGAGCCCCAGGCGCCCCACGCCACCTGCAAGCGCTAGTCCAGTGGCAATTTTGTTGTACGCATGCCATATCATCAAAGACTCCTGCCTAACTGGGCTCGGGTTGCTTTCCCGCCTGTGAGTGAGCCATAAGCACGCCGTCAACCCTTCGGCGCCGGCCTCAAACCCATTTGCACAGCGTCCAAGGTAAATGAAGCAACGCTGTGGTGCTTAACGCGAGCAAACCCTTATTCTGCTCGCGGGAGAAGCTCAAGGGTCGGAGAGGTCCCGACGCCACCTTGCCCCCACTTAAGGGCTTCTTCTCTGGTTTGATCTACATTCAAAGTCATGTATTTTACGCAGCACAGCTGATCGGCGCGAAACAGCGACGGTTTCGTGGGCAGGGTCGAGAGCCTTCCGCAAGTGTGAGCCTTGACTGAGGCCTTGATCAGTATGCGGCTCTGATCAGTACGCGAAACATTTTAGTGCACACCGTGTAAACGCGCGCTTTCGGCTGCTCTGGTCTCAGGGGGCCGCGTTGTGTCGCTCTCCCTCCCACCAGGCTGTGCATGACGCGAGGCGCGGGTTTTCCTTCGCTCTTGTGCCAGGCCTAAGTCCAGTCTCAACACATATATACACTTCGGTGCTCTTACAAACGTTTAAGAAGACACAAGACCACGAAGAGAGTTCTGCAGTGGGGCCTCGGCGCGCCAAGTCTGCGCCGCTCCTACAGCGCAGCCGACGTCAAGACAACTAGCATCAGCCATGGCTTCTGAGCTTCTGCGGGCGGCCAGCTATCCCGGGGTGAGTATGTTGGCGGGGTCTCGCCGAGAGTTGGCAGCGCGGGAGCCTCTGCCGAGAGTCGTTTGAGAGGCCCACAGCCGCTCACTCGCTGGTCTTTCTTGCTTTATGCAGGTCATCGGAGTTGAGTTCTTGGACTGCGAGCTGCCCGCGGAGAGCGAAGCGCAGGTGAGTTGAGAGCTTGTGTCAGCAGGCCCGGCCCTCCAGCTCCAACTTTTTTTGTCCCTTTGCAGGCCGCGAGCACTTCAGGAGCACCTGTAGAACCTAAGGATGCGGCTGCCCAGCGGTCGCACGGTGGTGTTGGGCTTGGCGACCTCACGTATGCCCATGGAGGACTTTCAGCACGCGCTCTGCGCCCCGGGGCATCCAGGTTCACTTGTGGGGGCCAGGTATTAATGGCAACATCCGGAAACGGTGTTTCAGCGCTCGCAAGCGCTGCGCCAGAAACCTGGGTACCAACCATGACCTGCGCGCCCAGGCCCAGCGACTCCTGCCTGCCCGCGAGCGCGGCGGAGCTTCGTGAGCCTGTGACGAGCACGATTGGCCGGTCGACATCGCCGTTCGACGCGGAGAGGCCGTCGTGTCCGCACCTTCCGGCGATGGGGCACCTAACCCCGCACCAGGCCCCGGCGGGCCTCGCCCCGACGTGGGGTGAGAGCAGCTTCGGCATCCATGGCTTGGCGGGCGGCGAGTGCGGCGGCGGCTCGATGTGGGACTGTGAGCCAGTCGCGCCGGCGGGGCCCTCGGCCGAGGGCTTAGACGCCCTGTCCTTTGCCTTCATGCAGTCGCAGCAGCCGCACGACCAGCTCATCAGCCGGCCGGGCCTGTCCGTGACGGAGCACCCCTGCACGCTGCTGCGGGCGCCCTCCGGCGGCTACAGCCTCATCAACACCGCCTCCATTGCCGCCGCCGCGCCGCTCGACGCCGCGGCGGTGATCCTGCCGCAGCCAGCGGCGGCGGCCGTGCCGGCCGCCGCCGCCACGCCCGCCTGCTCCGAGTCTCGGACATCGCCCACGCCCTCCACGGACCAGCAGCAGCCCGACGCCACCAGCGCCCAGACGTCGTCCGGCGCCACCAGCAGCTGCGGCGGCAGCGACATGCCCGAGAACGCGGCCGCGGAGGTGCAGCAGCGGGCGCCGGAGGCGCCGCCGGCACCACTGCCGCTGCCGCAGGATGCGCAGGCGTCTGCGGTTCCTTCGGTAGCGGTGGAAGTGGTCGTCGAGGAGGAGGAGGAGCTGCGGCCGGTCGCGGTGCAGCAGGTGGGGCCGCCGGGGACTGCCGCCCTCGCGGCCATGCGGGCGTCGGGCCGCATGGCGCTGGCGGCGGTCCCCGCACGGGTGGGCCAGAAGCGGCGCGCGGCCGCCACTGCGGCGGCGGTGGTGCTGGAGGCGGCCCGGGACGACGAGGATGACGATGAGGACTACGACGAGCGGGAAGAGGCGGGCGGCGCGGCGGGTCGCGGCAACACCAAGCGCATGAAGCGGGGTGAGTTGCGGGCTGCATGCGGGTCGGCGTGTTTGGGGCGGAAAGTCCTTAGTCAAGGCTTACAAGCATGGAACAGCGAGCAGCAAATGGGAGACCAAAAACTTGTATCACAGCATGGCCGTTTGGGTTTGACATGTTTGCGTTGTCGCACGTCCTTTGCTTACAAACGCCATGCTTCTTCTCGCAGTGGGCGTGCCGCGCACCACCACCAACAAGCCCAAGACCGGTGTCACGTGCCGCAACTGCCGCGCCACCGAGACGCCGCAGTGGCGTTGCGGCCCCGAGGGCCCCCGCACGCTGTGCAACGCCTGCGGCGTGCGCTACAAGAAGGGCCAGACGCTGGAGTACATGGCGAAGAAGGCCGCAGCCGCAGCCGCCCGCGGCCGCAACGGCGGCGGCGACTACTGAAGTACACGCCAAGTTGCGCGAGGTGCCTTGCTGGCGTAAGCACTCGCGCGTGTGCTGCGTGTATGGCGGAGCGCATTGCAGGGCGTGAGCGCCTGCTGCAGCAATAATAGCAGCAGCAGCAGCCGTAGCAACAGCAGTAGCACCTGCAACGTGCAGCGCCGCGGCGCAATGTGTGGAGGTGCAGGCGGAGCAGGCGTGGAGCAGGCGTCTGTTGTCGTGTGCATTCTGACAGGGTGCGGCGCTCATACGCCGGAGCCGTGTTTGCGGCTGACGCAGCCGTCTGCCCGGAGCGTTAAGAGAGATTGGCAGGATGTTTGGCGATTTTCCCCTCATTGCAGCAGCAAAGAAATGCAGCAGCAGCAGCGGGGGACAGCCGCTCGCGAAGTCATCACGGTGACGACGGCTGACCCGGTCTCGCCGCACTGTGCGGGTCCGGTGGACCGGCGGCGGCGATTGTGGTAGCCATTCGTGTTGTTTGTCGATGGGCGCGGTTGTATGCACGTAACGCACCAGGGGCATGCGTTGAAGCAAGTAGTTGGAGGCCTCATGGGGCCGCATCTTTGCGGCATTTTCGTCAAAGGCGACGGCACACATCTATTGCGGACTGCAATTGAACTGCAGAGGCGTGGCGTGGCGAGTGAACATACGGCGTGGCATGCGTGTCTTTGCACAGAATTTCGCGCGGAGCGCGCACATAAGCATAAAACTACCCAAAAAGTAGATCAGGATCAGAGCTTGGCGGTGAACGCGGATGGAGGCGCGTTGTTTGTCGTGTGACGTGAGCCGGTTGGTTCGTATGCGTATGGAGCGGGTGGGACTGAGCCAAATGATCTAGACAGTCTGCGGAGGAACTGAGCGGAAGGGTGGATTCTAATGGCGAGTCAGGGCTTGGGGTGGTGTGGCGCACACTCAGTTGCAACAGTGCGGCTGGACTTCAAGGGGGCATTCGCGCACATCCACACATCCGATGTTTGCATGGCTGTGTCCTTCGAGTTCCTCCGGGTGCCTTATGTGCGTGGTGTTAAAAGTGGGGTGGCACGGAGTCAGGTATAGTCCTGCCAGCCGCGAATGTGCGTGTGCGGATGTGCGTGTGCAATCTGGCGTGTGTCTTAGCGTTTGTCATCGAGACCTGCGGCGGTGGCCTCTTGCCCCTGACCGGGCTGAATATCAAAATATTGAGTGTGTACGTAGGAGGCACCGAGACCAGCTGTACACGGAAACTCCTCCGCAAAAGTGTGCGCGTGTGTTTTCGAGTTTTAATTGTTGTGTCACCCATATTGATCATCCAAAACGTAAAAAGTGTCCAGGGACCACAGATGGGCGGCGTAGGCCTTGCTCCCTTCCCGTGTTGTTTGGTGGTGCGTAAAACGCGGCGATCCCGTATGGGTGCGCCGCCGCTCGAGTGTCTTCTTTCTCTCTCGTTTTGTTGGTACAGAGTCTGCCACGTCGTGTTGGCAGAATTTGATTTTGAACACGTGGTTTCTAAACTGCAACTTGCGGATCAGGCCTGGGACGCGCCGGCGATTTGGGGCTCCCGCTGGCCGACAACACAGCAGGTGGCGACGCAAAGGAACGGCATGCGATCGGACTGCAGAGAGCATGGGTGTGCGCCAGAAGAAGGAAGCGAAGCGCGGAGGAGGGCACATGTTTATAAGTACTGAGACGTCGTAAGAACTGCACAGGGAGGCAGTGGCGGGACGGCGTTTTGAGGGCACGAGACGAGGCGTGAGGTTGCAGGGAGTGGCGGAGGGGTTAGCACTGTAACACGTGCCATGCACGCATGCTTGCACGCATGAGGATACTTTCTATCCGGCCCCCGCAGCCCCGCTCCCATTTCTATGGCGTTTCGGAACACAGCATGAATGAAAGATCTCTGGCACTTATTCGCGTCGGTTCCTTAAATCAGCGCCTGAACCAAACGGCAGCGCGGCAGCATACCGCCCACCACACCACAGCCCAGCGGCAACAGACCACACAGTCGACCCCCCTCTCCCTCGGCGCGCGCGGCATTCACCGATTCGCGCCACATGCAACGCACCGCAGCAACAGCCCACCCGCGACCGCAGCCGCCGCATGGGGGTTCCGACCCCGCCCGCAAACTGCCTCCGGTGGCGCAGCAGCAGTGTCGACCCGCATGGGCACGACGCCTCTACCAGTGGCGCTGCCTTGCCCATGCCACGCCAACACGCCGCACACTCCACGTATGCGCTCATCCCCCTCCAGCCATGCCCTGATGCCCAATGCAGCGCAGCACGTCTTCCTCCAGCAGTCAGCGGGCGCTGGCCCGCGCACCCCAACTGCACGCCGCCTTGCAGCGCTGCTCAGCTCTTGCCCACGGGTCTTGCCCTAGCTTACGCTTTTCGTTGAATGCACAGGCGGACATGTTGCTGCTGCTGTCGCTGTGACGTGACACGCCTATGGTACCGCCGCCGCAAGTCTTTCAATGCATGCGCTCCCCTTAGGCCCCTACCCCGCCATGCATCATCGTTCCTCATGCATCCTCACTCCTCGTGCTCCAAGTGCCCCTCGCTGCCGCCATGGAACCCCCCAGCAACATCTCCTGCTCTTGCCCTGCCCCTGCCGCTCCCTGCCGCCACCTGCCGCTCCTTGCCGCTCCCTGCCGCTTTCAGCTCTTTTTGAGCGCCTCCAGGCGGCGCGTGAGCTCCTCGTACTCGTCCTCCACCTGCGCGTGTGTCGGCACAATCGCGGATCAGGGATCGGGTGGTGGGGAGCAGCTTACCCAACGCCAGCACAAGTGCAAACGAAACCAGCGAGGTGTTTGCAGGCGGGGCCGGGGACCAGCACTGTGGCATCCGTGTGCCCGAGTGCACGCACACACGCGCGCATGTGACCGGCCCTGTAGCTACCCAGTCAGGCAGGAGCGGGATGCGGCGCGGGAGCTCGGCCCACATGGCTCAGGGCTCACCTGCGGCGGCGGCGCCGAGCCGGGCAGCGTGGCGGGCGGCGAGGGCAGGTGCGGCGAGTTGTCGGGCGGGAGCTGCGGCGCCGCAGGTGCGCCCTTGCTGGGCGGCCCCAGTGCGGCGTCGTAGGCCTGTGGGGTGTGTAAGGGGTGGCGGGGTGAAGGGCTGAAGGGGTGGTGGGGTGAAGAGTGAAGATGTGGTCGTGACACGAATGAACCGCGTGCGTGTTTCGGTGTACGTGTGGAGCCTGGATTTTGGATGTTGGGGAGCATGAAAGGCACCAGCCGGCCAAGCATGCAACGAAGCGACGAGGCGTGCCTGCACAGGCATCTACCGCGCAGGAGCTCACCACGCCATTGTCCCGGCTCCCCTGTCCCTTGTTCGCCGTGGCCACACCACGCACCACACACCCACGCCACACACCGTTGGCCCAGCACAACTGCCTGGCCCACATCGGACCGACGCCCATCCCTCGCCCTCCTATCCCACGCGCATCACACCCACGCCCCCACCCGCTGTATGTCCTCGTTGCTGCGCACGACGAAGCCGCTGCCGCCCGGCCGCGGGTCGCCGTCGTCGTGAGCGACAGCCGGAGGCGGCGGCGCGGCGGCGCCAGGGCCGCCGTGGGCGGGCGGGTGCTGGAAGCCGGCGGCGGCGGGCGGCCCGACTGGCGGCGGCGGCGCGCCGTGCTCGGACCCCGGGGCTACTAGCCAGCCCTGCAGGCCGAGGTAGGCGAGGCATGCGGGCGGCGAAGTACGAGGTTGGTGGCGGGAAGGTGGGGGCCTGGGGGGCGTGCAGTCATCTTGACCAGCCTGACTGGACTAACTAGGAGCGTCTCAGCTCCAATACAAGGCAAGGAATGCAAGCACTGGTCGCCGATTCCTTGCACTGACACATGTTGTCCGTGCGTCTCACCGGCGGCGGTGGTGCACCCGAGCCTGAGGGCGGCGGCCCGCCTGACGGGTGGCCGGGCGGCGGCGGGGCGCCGCCGCCGCCGTGCGCCATCTGTGCCGCGTATGCGGCAGCCGCATTCGCCTGCGCCGCCGCGGCGGCTGCGGCCGCTGCCGCTTGGTGTGCGTTGGCGTACTGCGCACGCGTGGGGGCGGACACGGACCCCGCAGCTCAGTGTGATGTGAGGGCCTGGCGCTGGCTGCATTCGAGACAGATAATGACATCAAACGACCACACACCATACGGCACCCATGCATGACCGTACCCCTTGGCATGCCCGGACCCTTCTGCTGCCTCCCCAGCGAGCATGACTGTACCCGTGCCTCCACGGTGCCGTTCCCCCTTTCCCTACCCGGCCCTCCCTCCCCAATCCCACCGCCCTTACCCCGTTCCCCCACTCTTCAACTCCAGATCCTCATGCTCACCTGTGCTGCAGCTGGGTGCTGCTGCTGATGCGGCGGCGGCGGCAGCCCGCCGTGACCACCACCACCACCACCACCACCACCACCTACACCACCACCTCCGGGTCCCGCAATGGCCGCCGGCCCCGCAGCGCCGCCGCCGCCGCCCCCAGCAGCACTGGAGATGGAGTGTCCTGACGAGTGCGCAGTGAGTGGCGGCAGCGGCATGGCTCCCGCCTGCATTGCGCCGCCGGGGGCCATGACGCCCATCTCGCGCGCCGCCGCCGCCAGGTCCCACTCCACGCCGCCCTCCTGCGCAATCTCCGAAAGCATCGCCTGCGGAATCGCGAATGAAGCAGGCGCGTTTGGTCGCATGCGACGTGGAAAGCATGAGAGGGCAAAGCACGAGAGGCCGCGTGTGGAAGGAAACAGAAGAGTGCTTGTGGTGGATGCCGCTCGCAAGCCCATGTTGGCTAACGTGCACAAGAGACAGGAGACTGCTTCGTCCACGTGCGCGACGCGGGAACGTGAGCATGCTCGGGTTTCCCGGGAAGCATTCATTGCTTCCTCCCCCTGACGTCTGACGCCTTCCTGGCGCGTGACGCCTGACGCCGCACTGGCGCCCCCCCCCCCCCAACACACACACACACACACACACACACACACACACACACACACACACACACACACACACACACACACACACACACACACACCAGCTTCTCCTCGGGCTGCGGCGCCTCCACCAGCAGGCAGCGGATCAAGTTGGCGTTCACCTGAGCAAAGAAAGGGGGAATTCCATGCATGATTGATCAAGGTAAGGTAAGGTAAGGGAGCTGGGGCAAGGAGCGAGCTGGCATCAAGTTGAGTTGCATTGCCTCAAGTCTGGTCGGGTCGGGCGTCGTCAGGAGAGGGCGGAATGACAGATCAGCGTCTGCATGCCTCTGTGTGCCCTTTGTGTGCCACTGTATGCCTCGGCTGCGTGCGTGTGTGTGTGTGTGCGTGCGTGTGTGCGCGTGTTCGGTGCTGACTGCCGACACCGCCCACCTGCCACTTGGCTGTGGTGGCGTCCGCGGAGGCCTCCGTGGCGTACTCCTTGCCGTACTTGGCGCCGAACAGCTGCCGCAGCGTGGACAGCTCCGGCAGGTCGTTGATGCGCTGGGGCGGGGGCGGGAGAGGTGGGCGGGCGGGTGAGGTGAGGTGAGGTGAGGTGAGGTGGATGGGCGGGCGGGTGGGTCGTGGGTGGGTCGTGGGTGGGTCGTGGGTGGGTGGGTGGGTGATGGGTGGGTGGATGGGTGATGGGTGGGTGGGTGGGTGGGTGGGTGGGTGGTTGGTGGGTGGGTGGGTGAGGTGCCTAGGTGGGGTACGAGGAGGGTACGAGGAAGCGTTTGCGGGAGTGTGGGCCGCTAGCCCGTGTTCGCCCCCCGGCCCACCTCACCCCCACCACCTTACCTGCGCGGCGTATATGATGCTGCTGACCGCTTCCATCATGTCACGTGGCAGCTCCTATGGGAGGGGAGGTGTGGGGGGTTACATTCATGACTAGTTAAGGAAGTGGTAGACGGTAGGCGATCATGGGGGTGGGATGGGTGGGTAGAGGGGAGGCGGCCATGACACGAGGGGAAAGCAGCGGATGTGGGGTTTGGCGGCTGGCCTGCGCCCACAGCAATGCCCCGCTGCCGCGCAGCGGACCGGCCCTGCCACCTGCCGCCCAAGCCGCAGCCGGTATACATTCTGAATCCCCTAGCCCGATGCCCTAGACCCCGCCCTTGGACAGGGCTCTGCCCTCCTCATGTTCTGGACTCCTGAGGCCGGAGTGGAGGGCTGCAGCTCCACGAGAGTCCTGTGGCCGCCGTTAGGGGAGTGGAGGGCTGCAGCTCCTCTCCCCCTCCTGCTGGCCCCCGGCTAGCGGCCCGCCCCCCCAGTAGTGTGTACTGTCAGCTTCACGGAGGAACAACGAGCTGGAGCGCGGCCGCCCGGACGGCCGCATTTGGTAACGACTTCGTCTACAGTCTTCATTGCATCCTGTACCGTTTTCCCAAGCATCTCTGCAACCCCCCTATGGGGACTACCGTATGGTCGCGTGCCCCTCCGTTGTCAAGCATAGGCCACGCTCTCCTCCTCGCTCTAATGCATCGGTTTAGTTTGGGCTGGTATCTACAATCCCCCCCGCGCACCTTGGTTTTGGCCAGCAGCTGTGCGCGCACCGTGATGAGCTCCAGGTACAACTCCAGGATCTCATAGGCCTGGGGGGGGGGGAGGGGAGGGGCGCAGGGAGGGAGGGGTAGAGGTGGGCTGGGAGGCAGGAGGGAGGCAGGGATGAAGTCTGGCATTGCAGGGGGGGGGGCGTGTCGGTGCTTTCCCGGCCTCACCCGTCCCGCCCCCGCCCGCCAAACCCACACGCCCCCGCCCCCGCCCCCACCTGCAGCAGCAGCTTCTCCCGGATGACTCCCTCCACCCGGATGCGTGCGAACTCCTGTTTGCCGGCCCGCAGCAGCTCTGCGATGTCGCGCTGGGACTGCTTCAGCTGCGGGGTGGGCGGGGGGGGGGAGGAGGGGGGAGGGCGGCGGGAGGCGGGAGGTGCTGTCGGGTGGCGGGGGACCAGGTGAGAGGCACGCAAGGCACACGCAAGGGTGCTTGCACCATAGGGTAGCCACACACGTGCGACAAGGTGAGGGGTGGACTGGGGTATGGGGCTGCGAGTTGCTGTTGAAGGTGTGGACGTGCGGGTTGCTGGGCGCAGTGCGGAGGGGCGCTGGGGGCCCGTGCGGCGCGATTGCGCCACCGACGCCAGATGACGCGGCTCCACCCCACCCCTGGGCCACTCACCTGGACCTGTTTCTTGTTGCGCAGGAGTTTGATGCGGCCCACGCACAGCCTACTCGTCGTCTCACTGCAGGCAGGGCAGCGCAGGGTTATGGGCACAAGCACGTGATGCAAGGTACCGCCTTGGGCGAGGGTGGCGGGCGGGTACGGAAGCGCACTGCCGCCCCAGCATCCTGTACTGTACAGCACTGCTACGCTACCAGGCCGCGCCCGAGGCACTGCACCTTCCGGGAGCACCTATCCAGACAGGTAGATCGACATCCGCAATCTGCGTGCCGTTTGACTGAGACCTTGAAGCCGGTGCTCGCCGCGCCCCAACCCCTCGTGTCAAACCGGTGTGTACACGACCACCGCACCCCCACCCACCCGCCCATCCCGCACCCACTGCGACCCGACCCATGCCCCTTCCTGGACCCCCCAGCGCACATCACGCCGTCAGCTGATGTCGGAGCAAGGCCCGGGGTTGGGCTGCACGATCGTTGCGCTCCCCAAGCCAAGCCCGCCTGACGCCGTTACGCTAGATGGATGATTTCTAGTGTCTCTAGTCATAACCTGAATCAATCTGCTGGCAGCCCAAGCGACCTTTACGCGGAAGTCTGAAATTTCGACTCGCCGCGAGCTAGCCCTCGACTTACACTTTCGCGGTATTAAACTTGTTTCCAAACATCTGACTTAAACGGTAGGCCAGACGCTAGAGGTAGCGGTGCAAGGCGCAAGGCGGAAATAAGCGCAAAACTACGAGAGAGAAGGTTTGTGAAGCGGTGCCTCAGGGTGTGCGTTAGGTGCTTGACATGTGTATATCCAGTTGCAGGTATGCTTAAGCTCAAGCAACAATGTGTTTTGCTGTCTGCAAGAGTAAGACCGGCGTGCGAGCAGGGGGGTCAGCAGTTGGTGGCAGCTACGAAGCCCAATGCAGGGGTGCCAGTAGCTGCTTCCCCTGCCGAGTGGTGCCTCTTCTCGCACCGCCGCTTGTCCCCTACCTCCAGAAACACACAGGCCTCTGAGCCTGACTTGCTCTGTCCCCTGTACACTGCTCCACGCTGTCTGGTTTCGCCGTAAGAGTCTGAGAGATATGGCTTTCACACGACTGCGTGCGCTGCCCCTGCGCAACCCCTGGCGCAAGCCCTGCTCGTGATGGAACATGGCAAGGGGCAGGAAAGCGTAGTCCCGATGTGTGTGGCGCAAGCCCTGCTGCGCTGCCTGCGCACAGCCTTGGCGATGTTTGGGTTTGCCAGTTGCCAAGGTTACCGTGTTCATTCCTGATTCCGGCTTGGCATAGTGGAGCTGCGCAGTGCCTACGGCGACTGCAATTAGGGTGAATTAGCAGTACACGAGTAACATGACCCCCCCGATCCCAGCTATCATACTGCAGGTCCCAAGTTGTGTTCAAGGTTGTGTTACAGTGCTCGGGCGCCCACCATGTCGGCGGGCTGCGCTTTGTTTGCAACCCTGCAAGTGAGCAATGCTTTGCAGCTCATCCTGCATGACCAAATCATTGTATCATTAGGGCCCTAAGAAACAGATGAACCCGACTCAACCCTCTATCCACACAGTCTCAACGCCCCGCCGCTTTTATCCTAGCAAAATCAATCCCCGAGACACAGTTCAAGAATACCCCGCACTGCCCCCACACCCCGCGCATATATGGCCGGCCCCATTTGGGCCTCCTCACCTCACTGCGTGGTGGGGTGCAGCACATATCCACAAACCCATTGATGCATCCCCGCTGCCACGGCCCTCCGCATACTACCGCCGCCGCAGCCGCGCGGGACAACGAATGCATTTCCCAAACTCGTGGACTGCACAGTGGCGCAAAGCCACGCGGCATCCCGACCCAGGAGGCAAGAGCAGGCGCCGCCAGTTCACGCCCAATTCAGCAAACCCATGCGACTGCGAGACTACACACCAACCCCCTGCTTTGCATTCTTAGCTAGACGCAGTTCTTTCTTCCCTCAGCGGACAAGACGCGTGAACGTGGCGGCCACCGCACTCAGCAGATGTCCGCATCATGTCCACGTCTGTCGCTGCTACACAGAACCATCGCCCGCGGCCTCTGGCCGCGAAAATATTGAAGCCCAGACTTGAGGGCGCACCCAGGGCAACTGCAGTGGACTGTGTCCAACGCAGGACGTCCGCCTCTTGGGCCGCCACAGCAATTTCTTCGGCGGTCATGCGTTGCCAACAAAGCTGGGCAAATACAATGTACAGACAGGTGCGCTGCAGCGCCCAGTCTCTATCACACAAAGCGCTCTGTACTAACCAACAGCCTGTCATACCAACGCGCCAGCACTGAGGAATAATGCTCCTCAGGCCGAACCTGTCGCTCACTTTGTCACCTCGTTTGTTGTCGTCCGGCTGCCGGGTCCCGGCCGCGGTCAGAAGCAGTCAAGGAGTATGCACACGGAGGTCAGAAGATGCAACTCAACGGGTTGCAAGAGTCATACTAACACGCACATAATTCGTACGTCAGACGACAGGCAGGCGCCCATGCGCGCCTCTCCGGCGGCCGGGTGCCACCCGCCTCTTGACACCCTCCCAGCGTCCACTGCCTCAAACCGCGACTGGCACCTGCAGCCGCCGCCGCCGCCACCGTCCAAGGCGACGCTGCCCTCCTCTGGCCCCCGCAGCCAGCGGGCTCAGATGTCGATGACCGTCCGCGTCTGAGCCACGGGCAGCACCTCCGGCGTCGCCCACGCCACGTGCTCCAAGTGCGAGCGGCCGCGCGGCACCGCCACTGTGGGCTCTGACTTGACCGGCAGCTGGTCGATGGGGCACTGCGCAAGGAAGGCGGGTAGCAGGGGTAGCGGCGCGAGGGCTGCGTAAGCGAGGAGCCCCTGCCGCGGTCGTGTCAGCATATTATGCGCACCGGTTTCCCTGTCAAGTTTTCTTAGTACACGGACCCGCCGCTGAGGCAGCCCCGAGAAGCTGAAACGAGTACGATTAACACGACCACGCAGTCCGCCAGCTGGAAGCGGTGGCGCGCCAGTGCGTCATAACCCAAGTTTCACACCGGTGACAGTTGCTTATGCAGAGCTGCCTTGGCAGCCCTTGCTGCTTAGTGTGCTAATTTGCTATCAGTGCGTCCAGGCGCTAGCGGGCCGCTAGCGGGCCGGCGACTTTGGGGCGGTCCGTTCCGCTGCCCATGGCTGGCGAGCCTGGAGTTATTTAGGCCCCAGAAGCCCAGCCAGAGCTTTAAGCCCGGAGATATAGCCCATGGCTTACGTCTAGGAGGTAGAGCTCCTGAAGCGGGCGGCCTTCTTTTTGCAGGTTGTAATCCGCGCTGTCAAAGTAGCGGCGCTGCGAGTGCTTCTGCAGCACACAAAGACAAGCACAACAAATTCGGGTGAGGAAAATCCGATGCCAATCAAGGACGTTTCAACGAGGGTCAGCTCCGCGCACCTTGCCGAACAGCACTCGTTGCTTCATTCCCATAGCTCCATAGCGTTGCACTAGAAGTGCTTCTGTCGCGGCCATTTGGGCGTCCAGGTCCCTGCAGAGAGGCGCAAGGAGTTGTCGCAAGGAGTCGTCGCGGCAGGTAGCCCCGACCTTCGTCCGACCTCCCACGAACTTCCCCGCTGTTCCCGCGCCAACAGAGCTGCTATCTGGCACTCTGCTGCACATAGGCAGCCAAACGAGGCAGGCTTTCCACGGCCCTTCCTCTGACAGGGCACCAGCGATTCCGAGGAGAAGTAGGCCTACGCGACGCCCTCGACCTTCTCAAAGTCCACGATAGATAACTCACGTTGATGAAAACGATGACGAGCACGAATCATCGGCCGGGGGGCGCTGCATTTGCGCGAGTTCTGAAAGAAGAAGCTCTGGAAAGTTTACGGGAACTCGCGTAAGCTGTATCTCAATTGCGCGTGGATTGTGTGCTCTTGGTTGGTTCTGTGTTATGTGGTTCTTTGGGGTTCAGACGGCCACAAGGCAGAACCGAGTCAGGGAACCGCGGTCCCATCCCGACCAGCCCAGCCACCGTTTCTATACAGAGGGAATCATGAATTTTCTATTCTTCCTTGATTGATTTTCACAGAGTCGCGTGGGTCTCAACTTCTTGGCTCGGCCACAGCTCAGAGGGCCAGTTCTCCCAGTTCCAGTTCAAGACTCGAGCGCTTGCAGTCACGACGTAGATGACACTGTTCAATTGCAGCCTTCATATTATATACTGTCATATCTCAGAGGCTATAATCGGGACGAACGGTTGACGGCAACCGTCACCCGAGCTCCCGCGCAGTTTCAACGCTGCTGGCTGCAATTCGTATAGATTTCTCACTTTAAATGCTTTTCCGCGCAGGTCACGTCTTAGGACAGGAGGGGCGCGGGCCGACCAAAATTTGGGGCATCGACACTTGGGGCTACTCAGGAGCGTTGTTCGGGCCCCGCTTAGGCTTTGCATTTCGTTTTTGCCGCTTCCTGAGGCCCGCCAGCAATCAACCTTCAGCGACCTTCTAAACATTGCGCCATAGACAATAGTCCAATCGAGCTGAGCACTGCGGGCCTGCTCCTTCTGGCCGTGGCCGTGGCACGCTCACGAGCCCCATCCGCCAACTCTGCCGCTACGTGCCGCTATCTGTAGCCGAAGCCGAAAGCACTAGCGTCACCCGGACTTGTGTGAGAGCCGGGGGTCAGCTATCCCGTAGACAGCACAGCGTTACATGGGCGAGTGTCAAAGACCTCACAGACCCACATGCTCGAGTAAAAGCCGTCACCAGCACTTCATGGACGTGGCCCTATTGGCGATGACGTGGCCCTATTGGCGATGACCGCACTGCTGGTGCAGCGCGTTGGTTTAATACGACGGTTCCGCATAGTTGTGCCGTGCCCCTTTCTAGATGCGGGATAGAATGACACTCCAAGTACCGATGCTGCACCACCCCCGCAAGAGTCCCCCTCTTCAATTTGGTGAGCACCTCGTGAGCACCCATCCGCCCGGCTGTATCGATTTCAGAAGCTTGCGCTTCCAGCCACACACCCCTGCTACACACACGTACACATGCCTCCGTGCGCCCTGTAACATACCGTGCGCACGATTCCTCGTTGCTCCACTGAAGCCATTCGATCGCCTAGCAACCATGCCAGCAAGCAGCCATGTATCCATGGCAGCAGCTAGCAGCCAGCCCACAACCTCTGCTTGCTCCAAAAGGTGCCGAAGCTAGCCAACTGCGGCGCGTGCGTGTGTCCGGCAGCAGGCGTGAGGTGCTGGTGCGTCATCCCGTGTTTCCGGATGCCGAGCGGCTCAGTGCATGTGGTTGCAGGGCGTGTCGGCGATGGTGCCGGAGATGTTGGGCGGCGGCAGCGAGTCCACGTCCAGGCTGGCGTCCAGAGCCGAGAACTGGTGGGGGGGGGGGAGCGGGGGAGAGAAGGGAGGGAAGGGGGGGAAGGGAGTTACATGCATGGCCGGTTGGACGATGGGGAGGCGAGCCGTGATGTCGCAATCGATGTAGACCGGGTGGTTCAGGCATGTGGGTTGGGCGTGCCTTTGTGCGACTGCTTGTCGCGTGTCGTGCCTCTGGTCCGAATGGCTGGTGCGCTGGTGCGCTACGGCCACGTGCCTGCCTACGCCTGGGAACGACACGCGACGCCCACGCAAGATGCCCCATTCCCGCCAGCCCCCGCTGTCCCGCCACCGAGCCTTCCCTCCCCCTCGGGGACTCTGCAACAAGCTCGCTGATTTGTTGTGTTCCTGTGCGCCTACTGCAGACGACCGCATCACCGCAACGAGACCTCCACACCTCCCCGTGCCTGCCTCCCGTGCCTGGCTCCCCGCTCCCGCTCCCCCGCTGCTCCCACCTCCTTGAAGAAGGCCAGGAAGTGGTCGTAGGCAATGGCCACGTCGTCGGCGCCGCACTGCTCGCGGATGGAGTGCATGGACAGCTGCGCAATGCCCACGTCCACAGTGCGGCAGCCCAGGTTGGAGGCCAGGATGGGGCCTGTCGGGCGGGGCGCGGGAGCGGGAGGCGGGGCTGGATTCGGTGCATGATTACTTGAGATAAGATGCTAGGTGGGGCGGGGTGGGGGGGGGGGGAAGGGCAGGTGGAGTTGCAGAGGAGGTGGAGCTGGAGTTGAGTACACTGGAGTTGAATGGACTGAGGAGCAGTTGAGTTGAAAGTAAAGTTGAGTGGAAGGAGTCGTGGGCGGAGGGGCCGGAAGGCGGAGTAGCAAGGTTGGAATTCGAAAATTTAATTGCCAACGTGGGTCTGGTAGTGCCGTGTGCAACCTCCTGGCGTGTGAGAAGGCGCCATACCCAACACCCAAGGGGCCACACACAGCCCCCGCCCTCGCTCACCAATGGTTGAGCCGCACGGCATGTCGTTGCGCACAGAGAACTCCTGCACCGGCAGCCCGTGGCGCCGTGCCACCTCCCTGTGCGTGTGTTAAAGAGCACAAGGAAAAGATTACGCGTAGGACAGTGTATGCCTGTGCGTGTGTGTGTACGGGGCGGCGGGGTTGCTGTGATGCTCCGCGGTTGAGGTATTGCAATCGACACACACAAACACACACACACAAACATATGCACACGCGTCTAATCTTTCCCTTTGTGCTATCCCAACACACGCAGACACACATACATGCACGCACACAGCCGCGCACACGGGCCCCGCCCACGCCCACCTGAACAGCCGCACACACGGGCCCCGCCCACCCCCACCTGAACAGCGCGGCGCTGACGGCGTTGGTGGCGTAGCGCTGGTTGTTGTTGTGCTTGAGCACCAGGCCGCCGTGCATGCGCGGCTGGTGGTCGGGGTCGTGCTTGTCCGAGTAGTTGGGGTGCAGCGCGTGCGCCATGTCCGCTGACACCAGGAACGAGTTGCGCAGCGTGCGCTCCACAGCGCCCTGCGTGGGTGGGCGGGGTTACATTTCAAATTTTCAATAGTAGCTAAGAAAACGGTAGACGGTAGGCATTCTTGGGTGAAAAGGCGCGCGTGTGTGGGATGGCGTGTATGGGAGGGCGTGTGGGTGATGGGGCATGTGACAACAGGGTTTGAGGGCCGGCTTGCTTCCCGCCCAAGCAAGCAAGCGAGCGAGCAAACCACCATTTTGATTCATCATCCTCTCACCGCCTCCTCCTCCTCCTGCTCCTGCTTCTCACCTCCTCGCCGCCCGCCAGCGCCCGCGCCACGCGGGTGATGGTGTCGCGCATGACGGGGCCGCCGGCGCCCTGCGCGCTCTCGCTGCCCACCTCCTCGTGGTCGAACAGCGCGATGGCGCGCACGCCCGTCTCGCCGGCCAACGAGGCGGCGTCGGGGCACGAGTCAATCAGCGACTGCGGCGTGCAGCGGAGGGCCGGCGGCAGCGGGGATTACATTCATAGTTAGGTAAGGACGTAATAAATGGTAGGCGGTCTTGGGAGCGCAGCAATCGTCCCGCTAAGCGGGAGGATGCTCAGGTGGGTAGCAGGGCATGACAAGCGCGTGTGCACACATCGCGTTCAGTACTGAAGTGCTAGAGTGTGTTGTGACGTGTCAGGCGGTCATCCAGGTGGAGTGCATACACGCACACAACACGCGCCCAGCACGTGACGGTAGCGGGGCAAGGCAGCTGCACCCGCCACCTGCACAGCGGCGCCCTCGACAGCCCTTGCCAGCCCGTGTTGCTGCCCTCTTGCTTTCTGATCACACACACGCACACATCCACACACACACGCGCGCACACACACACACACACAGCCACACACACACACACGCACACACACACACACACACAACCACAGCCACAGCCACACCTGCAGCGCCACGTAGCTCATTGCCAGGTTGTCCAGGCGCCCGGAGAACACAAACTCCTGGAGGGGAGGGATAGGGGTGGCGGCGGTGGGTACGTCAGCAGGCTTGTGCAAAGCCTTCACTCCCTGAGCGAAGATTGGGATGCGCCCAACGCCCGGCGCTCCCATGACACACACACACACACACACACACACACACACACACACACACACACACACACACACACACACACACACACACACACACACGCATGCACACACACACACTGGGTATTTGGTAGGTACACACACGCATACACACATGCTCCCACGCACCTGGTGGGGGCCGCCCAGCACGCCCGGCTGCAGGTCGCACACGTGCAGCTCAAAGTCCACAATCGCCTCGGGCGCCACGCCTAGCTCGGCAGCCAGAAGCGACAGCAGCAGCGGGCTGTGCTTGGCGCTGTAGGCCGCGGATTGATTAAGGGAGGTGCCTGGTGAGCTGCAAAGCGGTTGCGGCATGCGGCACGCCGCGGCCGCAACTGCGGCTGGTTCATACCCGGCCTTGCCACCTCTACTTGCAATTGCCCGGGGCGGCAGACAGCAGCACACAGGATAGTGCCAGTGATACGCAGACGCATCTCACAGTTCACTGAGCTCCACAAAGTCCGCACACACAATGGGCGCCAGGCAGGAATCCCACTCACGCGGTCGAGCCGGGCGCGGGCGGCGCTGCCCCCGGTGCGGCTGCGGGCGCCAGCAGCGCTGTCTTGACGGCTGTTGCCATCATGGGTGCGAAGTTGTTTTGCAGGTTGGGCTTGAAGCCGGCGGTGTGAATGTCGCGTTGCAGGTGGATGGCCTGTGTTGTGGCGGCAGGCCAGGGAGGGCGGAGGGGCGTTGAGGACCCAACGCCAAAGTAGCCAGCCGAGGAGGGGAAGCCGGAGACGGCCGCCCGGAGTTTGCGTCGGCGTGCGTCGACGCGGCTAGAGGCTGATGCCGTGGCCGCACTCCCAACACTCAGCAGGCAAATGTCAAACGATGATGCCCAAGTACCGTAATACAGAGCCCAAACGTGGGCGGGCCCGCCCCACGCAGGCGCCTCACTCCCCCCCCCTCACAACCCCCTCTCCTCCAATCCCTTACGGCCCAGTTGGCCTGTCTTCCACGCTCCAACCCTCTGGCCCCCCCACGCCCCGCACTTCAAACCTGTCAACTATCCGTCACTCATGGACGGCCAAGCCCCCCCCTCACCCCGCCGCCGCCTCACCAGCATAGGAATGCGCAGCAGCGGCCGGTCAAGCTTCACCAGCCGGTGCTTCAGCCCATTGCCGCCCGCACCAGCAGCAGCACCAGTACCAGCACCGGCCGCCGCGGCGCCGTCCTCCCGTACCAGCACGCGGCCCGCCAGGCCCAGGTCCCTGTCGTACCAGGTGTACCACAGGCCGCCGCCGTACGTCTCCACGTTGATCTGTACGGCGGGCGGTTGGCGGTTGGCGTCGGTCATGCGGGGGCAAACACGCGCCGTGCCACTCTCGGCCCATACGTCGCTCACACATACATACGCACACGGCCTTTCACCCAATGCCACACAGCGCACTGCCCGTACACTGCCCACACGTCTGTACACTGCAAGTACACGCCCCCACTGCCCACACGCCCGTACACTGCCCATACACTGCCCGTACGCCCGTACACCGCCCGCCCGCCGGCCCGGCCTCGCCATGTTGTAGCCGCTCTTGTTGGACAGCGACACGGGCTTGAGCTTGAGGCAGGGCGAGTCCGTGTGCGCGCCCACCATGAAGAAGCCGTTGCCTGTGTCGCAGGGGTGTGTGCAGGTGGGCGCCGCGGGTGGGCGGGGGCGGGCCGCAGGTGATGGGGGCGGAGTTCCGGGGTAGATCATTCCAACCCAAAATAAACGATTGCCATCCCAGAACTCATAGAGCGCGGAGGAGAGGGAACACTCTTGTTCGGGGTTCGGGGAGTAGCCATCCATGCGACCGGGGCGAAATTCGGAGGCGGAGGGCGGCAACAGCAGGCATCCCCCAGCACCCAGCACCCACCACTACCACTACCCAGCCACACCCCACGCTCAGCTCCCCTCCGCTCCCCCCCCCCCCGGCGACATTTATCGCCGGCGCCGCTCGCCCTGCTACTCCACGACGCCTCGGCCCACATCCCATAAGTATTATCGCTCGCAACTAACGCCTCTGCCTGCACTCCCGTTTTCGTTGGCTTTGGTTTAGTTTGGGCTGGTATTTACAACCCCCCCAAACCAGTCCACCCAACGCCTCCGCTGCTCACCCGGCTTGAACTGCTGGCCCACGGCGAAGGCCACGATGGTGGACAGGTTGCGTGTGAAGAAGTAGCGGCCGCCGGGCTGAACAGACCTGCGAGTGAGGGGGTGAGGAGGAGCAGGAGCAGGATGCGGGTGGACGTGGTGGGGGGGCGGCGGATTGCTGGCGTGGCGTGTGTGCAGGGCGTGCAGGGTGGTCCTGAGCCCCCGGGGGGTCCTGAGCTCAGTGATGCAAGGCTGCTGTCTCCACCAAGAGCCCCATAATAGGAGGCCGAAGCATGGGCGGCTACCCGCGCGACACGCCACACTCGCCCTCCCCGCCGCCGCCCCCACCCGGTCGCTCTACCCACCACGGCTCGCGCTCCGAGATGGGCGTGAAGCCAGCCGCCACTAGGCGGCGGGAGGCCTCCTCAACTGCATGTGGGTGTCGGGTGGAGGAAAAGAGAGAGTGTGCATGTGCATGTACGTGTGTGTGTGTGTGTGTGTGTGTGTGTTTACATGTGTGTGTACGGCTGTACGCACGTGTGAACACGTGTCAGCCTCCGTGTGTCGATGCGGGCACGGCACCACGCGGCAGCACGGCTGCACCACATGCCCACGCCCGACCACGAGCCCGTGTGGCCGCCTGACGTGGCGGGCGGCAGTGCCGGCGCCACAGGAGGCGACTCCGGCCAGGCGCTGTCTGCTGGAGTGCTGGGGGCCCACCGTGGGGGCCCACCCAGCCCCAGCCCCAGCGGCAACCCGCGACGCCCGCCCATTCGGTCAGCCCCCAGCCCCCAGCCCGCGCCCTCCTCCAAATCCAGAGTGAGCGAGCTGCCGGCTGAAAGAGTAGCCGAGAGGCGGTAGCGGGGACGATGGCCCGACCTCGGTGCGACGCGCCGCCGACACGGGCCCGGGGCGGCTTTGACCAGGTGGGCCGCTGTCAGCCAGACGTGAGGAACCAGGGTTCGCCACTGCTGGTCTCTTCCCCAAGCTCCCCAAGTGAGAATTCGCACCTGCGTGGAAGGGCGTCCACGAGTAGTTGATGAAGTCGAGGAGCTTCTGCGCGTGCTCCTTTCCGCGCGCGTGCAGCGCGAGGGCATCCGCGTTAGATGGCACCGCCTCGGTCGCCACGTTGTCCGCCGTGGGCGTCGAGGTTTTCTGGCGCTTCGTTGACATGATCAGATGCGGCGCTGCTAGACGACGCAAAGGGTGAGTGGCACCGGCGAAAGTCCGGCCAGTGCACAGGCGCATTTCACAACCCGAACTATGCTGTGCTAATTCTAACCTACTGCTACAAGATGACAGTTCAATACACCGGAACCCCACTCCTAATGGGTGCATGGAAGCGACACATGGGCGCAAAACTTGGTGCAATTCCGGTTTGCATGCAGCCCTCGCCTCGCCCGCATTCGTCTTTGCATGCCAATGGAGTACGATCTTTGCTACTTGCTCTCTAGCGTGTGGTGCGCGAGTGCGACTGGGCCTTTCGTCACCGCCAGGACCCGCGTCGACGCGCAATTCTCCTCTCGTCTATCAGCACAGCGTGCGGCCAAGCGCATTAAGGCCCCGCTCGCGCCTGCTACAACCATCATTGCCAACTAGCGCAACCAGCTCGCCGCGACCTCAGCTGCGGGCTTCGAGTCCCGCTGACGGCGAAGCGCTGCTCACCTGACCGCCACCTCACGACCCGCAGACCCCGCACGCTCGTTCCCATCCCACCACCACCACCACCACCGGTGCCACCACCTGCTCTACAGCCGCAGCTACAGCCGCTGCAGCGGCAGCAGCCCTACCATGCCTAGGCGGCTGGCCGTGTTGGCCACTTGCAACCTGAACCAATGGGCCATGGACTTTGAGGGCAACCTGGGCCGCATCAAGCAGTCCATCCGGGAGGCCAAGGCCAAGGGGGCCACCTACAGGGTGAGGAGAGGGGGCGGGGGGATGGGAAGGGGGAGAGGGGGGGCGGGGGGAAAGGGAAGGGAAGGGAAGGGAGGGGAGCTACTGGCGGGTTGGTGTGGCGTGAGCGGGCTGCACAGGCGCGGCGGAGGGATGTGCTTCAGATGGCCGGGTGCGGAGGGGGAAGGGGAATTGAGGCGTTGGCAGCAGAGGGGCTGAGGGGCGGGGGGCGGGGGTGCGGTTCTGCATGGGCTTCGTCAGGCGGTGTCCTAGGTTCTTGACACACACGCCCACACCCACTGCGCACGCACTCACACGCCCTCGCCTACCATCCACACACACACACGCACACACACATTCACACCATATCGCCTAAGCCCACACAGCCACCCACACCCACGCCGAGCCCCTCCCCTCCTGCACCTGCCCCAGGTGGGTCCTGAGCTGGAGGTGCCGGGCTACGGCTGCGAGGACCACTTCCTGGAGCTGGACACCGTGACGCACTCCTGGGAGGTGCTGGCGGTGAGGGGGGCAGGAGGGGAGGGGGAGGAGGGGGAGGGAGAGGAGGGGAGGGAGAGGGAGGGAGAGGGGGAGAGGGAGAGGGAGAAGGAGAGGGAGAGGGAGAGGGAGAGGGAGAGGGAGAGGGAGAGGGAGAGGGAGAGGGAGAGGGAGAGGGAGAGGGAGAGGGAAGAGGAAGGAATAATTACACATGGTAGTGGCGAAGCCACTGATGACTAGGGCTGACAAGCCCTAGTGTTGGGTGAGCGCGTTCCACACGCTCACCCCTAAGCACGCCTGACACAGCAGGGGATAAGGCCCCAGTCCTGGTCAAGACAAAAGAGACACGGAGACACAAGGCTCACGCCTTCTCCACCAAAAGAAAGCACAACAGCCAGCAGGCTAGGGCGCAGCCTCAGAGGGGCAGACACAACTGCCTCCTTCACACCACACCACACGTACACACCAGACCAAAACACACGCCAGGAAAACACCGCCCGCCAAGGCCAGAAACACACACAAGGCCGCCCCGCCACAAACAACACCCCTGGCCACAACAGAGGGAAAGCAAGGCGCTTAGGGCGCATAAAGCAAGCTAACCAAGCCCCCTCAAAAGGACCAGCAGGGGCCGCTCTCTGGCGGAAAGCACACCCTGCATCGCTGGCCCTGGCGAAGCCCCCCAGCCCAACCACAAACATAAACAGAAAACAGAAAGCAGAAACCCTGACCCTCTCTAGCCCACCCTCATGCACCTGCGGAACCGTGCTTAGTCCTCG
Organism: Chlamydomonas reinhardtii; assembly: GCF_000002595.2. Taxonomy (NCBI): domain Eukaryota; kingdom Viridiplantae; phylum Chlorophyta; class Chlorophyceae; order Chlamydomonadales; family Chlamydomonadaceae; genus Chlamydomonas; species Chlamydomonas reinhardtii. The sequence goes on along the minus strand of NC_057013.1, from coordinate 2,386,481 downwards.
TCACTGTCCGTGATGGCCTGAGCGGGTTGTCCCGCGTTCATACCTGTGTGACAGCGCAACTGGCCGTTTACTACTCTCAGGAAGGGATGCTGCGCACCCACTTGATCCCAGCCCTTCCGCGGCACTCCCAGTGCTGTGAATGCTTTTAAGCGACCCCACAAGTCGATCACTGCCGTGTCAATCGCTTGTTGGGTGTCCGTCTGTATTTGAGCCTGTTGTTGCTGCTGCTGTTGCGGCTGCTGCTGCGGCTGCTGCTGCGGTAACTGGCCCTGCTGTAGAGGTTGTTGCGGCAGTGGTGCTGTGGCAGCGTTGGCTAGGCCACGGCGCCTTGCGGCATACAGCGCGCACCGCCCCCTCTCCATAGCCGCTAACGCCGCCATAGCCACTACATCCCACACTGCTTGTTGCACGCCAGCCGGGGCCTCAAACAACCACACCTGCTCCCTGGTGGGCGGGGCCGCAAGCTGCGCTGCGAGCTGCTGCACAACCGCCTGAGCTACTGCGCACTGCCAAAACGCGTGTAGCCTGGGGCTGTGGGTTGGCGTCATACCGCATCCACACGGCACCGGACCAGGTGCATGTGTGAGATGCGTGTTACCGGCAATGCCAATGCCGTCGATTGACACCCGCCAAGCTGTCTCCTTGTGGGCATTCTCCCAGCGTATCCGCCAGAGCCGGTCGAAGGGGGGAATCCAGCGTTGTGGGGGGGCTGCTGGTGGTGTCTCGCGCGCCTCAGCTGCATATGCCGTGTGCAGTTGACTGCGGGCTACCCCGACGTCTCCCAGCTGCATGACGGTAGCAACACGTACAGACAGCTTCTCCAGCGCCAGGGGTTGCTGCATGCCAGGTATCCTCCAGCCAAGGCAAGGCATGATCAGCCGAACCACTGCCGATTCCGAGGGCGGGGCGGGGCCCAACCCAGCCTGGAGCCGTTCCTGCACTGCACTTGCTGCTGCCAGCCAGGTCTCTGGTATGTCTGCTGCAAGGCTATTCAGGCCCTCGAGTGCCGGCTGCTCGCGTAGCTGCGTCTCTGGGTCAAGGTGCTGCCGCACCCATGCCTCCCATGCCACACCCCCAGTCGTTCCCACTGGCCGTGTTGCCCGCCATGCTGCCGCCGCTGTCAGTGCTTGCACCAGGTCACCTACGGTGCGCAGGTGGCGACACGCTGCGAGGCGTGTATGGTGCGCCTCGAGGCCAGGTCGTCGGGTGTGGTCACCCTCAGGCAGGAGCGGATTGCCCCACAAAGGTGCTGCCCAGCACCAGTCGCCTGGCGCTGGTGGCGGCGTCCTCACCGCTCTCACAGGCGGGAGATGGCCCAAAGCCTCATAGATGCGCTGCAAGTCGCCCGGCAACTGGCATCCCATGGGTCGGACGTCAGGGCGGGCTGTGAGCATGGTCCATGGGCGCAGCGAGGGATGGTGCCGTTGTAGGCTGAGGGCCACAACGCGGTGCAAGGGGTGGTGTTGCTCCGTGGGCGCGGCAGCTTCTGCCTGGACGAGTCGGGCCGCCCACAAGGCCTCACGGCCCCGTAGGTGCGCTCGGAGCGGCAGCATTCCGAAGCCGCCCACCACCGGCGGCCCAGCCAGCATTGAGGAGGGGATGCCCGTTAGCCGCCGCTCCGTGTCATTTGGCCCGAGTCGCCTATCTGCTGCTCGCGCAGCAAGGCGTTCTAGCTGGTCAATTGTGTCGCCAGGCATGCCAGCGTGCTCTGCATGCCACGTGAGCATGGAAAGGGCATAGCCGGATACCCCTGCCGCTCTCCCGAAGGCAGACAGTGGCAGGTGGGCGAGAACCTGCATACGCCGTTGAGAGGAGAGGGACAGGGAGAGGGACAGGGAGAGGGACAGGGAGTGGGACAGGGAGGGGGACAGGGACAGGGACAGGGACAGGGACAGGGACAGGGACAGGGACAGGGACAGGGACAGGGACAGGGACAGGGACAGGGACAGGGACAGGGACAGGGACAGGGAGGGGAGATGGTGGCGGTGCGGCCGGGACCGGAGGGTAAACTCTGAACCAATGCCGTAAGGAAACAGCTGCGCTGCAAGGAGAAGCTGCAGCCGCATGTGCGAGCTACTGTACATCGCCATAGGTTGTTGGGCGAGTTTGGCCACAGTGTAGCGGCGGCAGGTGGACGTAGCAGTCCAGAGCGGCTGCGGAGTCATGTCAGCAGTTCGAGCCGGACCGGAGGGGGAAGGAGGAGGAGAGAGAGGGGGAGAGGGAGAGGGACAGAGGGGGTTGTCAATACCAGCCCAAACTAAACCAAAACCAACTAAAACGAGCGGAGCAAGGCAGAGGTGTTAGTTAGGGGGGAGAGGGAGGAGGGAGGGGGTGGGGGGGGGACAGGGATCACACGGGGAATGGCTGGCTGCCTGCTGTGTGGATGAGAAGGGCGGCTCACACGGTGGCGATGCGATGCGGCGAGGCATGCCAGGCGGAGCGGGGTCGTACCACACGTGCACACACGTGCCGCCTGTGTGTATCACATGCACACGCGCACGCCCGCCCCTGCTTCCGCCCCCCCCCCTACCTGTGCTCCGCTCGTTTTAGCTTGGTTTGGTGTAGTTTGGGCTGGAGTTTACAACCCCCCCAAACAATCATGAACGTAACACACACATACACACAAACACACACACACACACACACACACACACACACACACACACACACACACACACACACACACACACACACACCGCCGCCGCGGTGTCCGCCTGCAGGCGCTCCTGGCCGACCCCGAGGGCCTCACGGACGGCATTCTGGTGGACGTGGGCATGCCCGTCATACACAGGGGTGCGTGCGTGGGGCTGGGGGTGGGAGTATGGGTGGGTGGGGGCGTGGGAGGGCGTAGGAGCATGTGTGGGGGCGTGCGAGGGCGTGGGAGGGGGCGGGAGTGTGTGTGGGAGCGTGTGTGGGGGCGTGTGTGGGGACGTGTGTGGGAGCCTGGCGTGGCAGGCAACCTCAAGGCTGTGTGGTGGTGCTGAGGCTTGACAGCGTGTGGGCGATTTTGCAGCCGGTGCACGACTGACAACCGCCGCCCCCGTTTCCCAACCGCTGCCGCCGCCGCACACCTGCCCCATCCAACCGCCTGCCGTATGTACGACAGGCGTGATGTACAACTGCCGCGTGTTCCTGCTCAACCGCCGCGTGCTGCTCATCCGGCCCAAGCTGCACCTCGCAAACGACGGCAACTACAGGTGTGTGTGTGTGTGTGTGTGTGTGGAGGTGTGTGGAGTGGGAATGGGGGTGAGGGTGGGGGTTGACTGTGAATTGCTCCTGTAAGGAAACAGTAGCGCAGCAAGGAGAAGCTGCAGCCGCGTATGCGAGCCACTGTACATCACCGTAGGTCGTCGGGCGAGCTGCTGGGCAGTGGGGGTGAGGAGCACGGCCATACCCGGCAGCTGCGTCCGCCGCCCCCTGCGGCGCCCTGACGCCTCCACACCGCGACCCTCCTCCCGCTGTCACATAAAAATACACACACACACACACACACACACACACACACATATATATATATGTACATGTACACAGGGAGACTCGCTACTTCGCCACCTGGAAGCACCGCGGCAAGGTCGAGTGCCACCGCCTGCCCGACTGCGTGGCACGAGCAGTGGCGGCGGCGGCGGCGGCGACAACCGCCAGTGCTGACGGCGGCCAGGCGGCGGCGGCGGCCGCGGCGGCGGCGGCGCCGCCTCCACCGGTGGATGTGCCGTTCGGTGATGCGGTGCTCAAGCTGCGGGATGCGCTGCTGGCCGGTGCGTGGCGCGGCGGCGGCGGCGGCAGCAAGGAGCCTCAATAGGCCTGACTCGCGTGTGTGTGCCTGCACCTGTGCAAACCTACAAGCCACCGGGGCCTCAAGCGGCCTGAGCTGCCGCCGCGGCCTGTGCCTGCCGTACACTCACACGTCATACCTCACTGCGGCCTGCCTGCCTGCCTGCCTGCCGCCACTGCCTGTGCCAGTCTGCCTGGCTACAACTTGATTCTTGTTTGATCAAGGAGTCAACACCCCCTCCCCATCCCTAACGCAGCCGAGACCTGCGAGGAGTTGTTCACACCGCAGGTGCGGCCACACCTAGCAGTGCTCACACCGTCACACGGCATACACACACCGGCGTGTCGCTCGGCCTCACACGTCGTCTCCGCAAGACCGTTCACACGTGCTGTCTCACACACACACACACACACACACACACACACACACACACACACACACACACACACACACACACACACACACACACACACACACACACCATACACACGACACACACACACACGACACACACACACACGCACGCACATGTCTTTGCGTAACGTTTTCCTTGTGCTCTTTAACACACACGCACGCAGGCCCCGCACATCGATCTGGCGCTGGCGGGTGTGGAGATCATCAGCAACGGCAGCGGCAGTCACCACCAGCTGCGCAAGCTCAACCAGCGACTGGACCTCATCCGCGGGGCCACTGCCAAGGTGGGGGGGGGAGAGCGGGCTGGTGTTGGGACAGCATGTGTGCGGCACGTTTGTGTGTGTGTGTGTGTATGTGTGTGTGTGTGTGTGTGTGTGTATGTGTGTGTGTGTGTGTGTGTGTGTGTGTGTGTGTGTGTGTGTGTGTGTGTGTGTGTGTGTGTGTGTGTGTGTGTGTGTGTGTGCGCAGCCCCCGAGGCTTCTTTGGGGTGTCTGGGACTGGGCGCGCAAGGCAGTTCTGCAAACGTCCACCCTCTCCCTCCGTCTCCATCCCTTTTCCTCGCGCCGCTCCCTCGCTCCCCCCCCCCCTGGGCTGGTATTTACAAACCCCCTCTCCCTCCCTTCCCCGCTCCCCTCTCCCTTGCTGCCCTCCCCCCTGCTATACTACTGTGCCTGGCTACGCCTTCACTTCTTGAATAATAATGAATGTAAACCCCCCCAGTGCAGTCTTCAGTGCATCCTGTACCGCTTTTCCAAACATCCCTGCAATCCCCCCCCCGCCACCCCAGGCGGGCGGCGTGTACCTGTACGCCAACCAGCGCGGCTGCGACGGGGGGCGGCTGTACTTCGACGGCTGCGCCTGTGTGGCGGTGAACGGGCAGCTGGTGGCGCAGGGCGGGCAGTTCGGGCTGGCGGAGGTGGAGTGCGTGGCGGCGTGTGTGGACCTGGACGAGGTGGTGTCGTACAGGTGGGAGGGAGGACGGGTGTGGGGTGTGGGGGTGTGGGGGAGGGAGGTGTGGGGGAGGGAGATGTGTGTGTGTGTGTGTGTGTGTGTGTGTGTGTGTGTGTGTGTGTGTGTGTGTGTGTGTATGTGTTGAGGGGCAAGGGGAGCGGAATGTGGAGCGTGGGGGGGGGGGGGGGGCGTGGGGGCGTGGGGTAGGGCGTGGGAGGAGCGTGGGGGACCCCCTTGAAGACCGCCATCCTGCAGTATGCACTGCTGGAACCCCGCTTTCCTTCAGAGGGGATCATGCAGCTCCCGCCCCCCGCCCATGTTGGAATACAAAGACACACACACACACACACACACACACACGCCCTCTCCCCTCCACACACACGCGCGCAGGTGCTCCATCTCCTCCCTGCGCGAGCAAGCCAGCTCCACCACCCCGCCCGCCATGGTGGATGTGGACTTCAGCCTGTGCCGCCCGCCGCCCGGAGCCGCACAGCCCGCACACCCCTCGCCGCCCATCTCACCCAAGGCAGGCCGCGCCGTGTGTACCGTGCATTATGCGTGTGTGTATGTGTGCTAAGTAACAAGAAACGAAGCCCGCCCAGACGGCGTCGAAATTTCGCATGTGTTTCGCATGTGTATGTGTGCATTTTGTTCTAATGTGCGACATCTCACCCCAACAACCCACCCATCAATCCAACCCCCCACCCTGCCTCCCACCTACACCTACACACACACGCACACACACACACACACACCACAGGTGCTTCAGCCCCAGGAGGAGATCGCGTACGGCCCCGCCTGCTGGCTGTGGGACTACCTGCGGCGCTGCGGCGCCAGCGGTTTCCTCATCCCGCTCAGTGGCGGCGCCGACAGCAGCGCTGTGTGCGCCATCGTGGGGGCCATGTGCCAGGTGGGGGGAGGCGAGGAGGGGGGGGGTAGCCGTTCTCATGAAGAATGGAGTGATTGAATCACAAGTATGAAGTGCCGACGTCTAGGGGGGGGGTATATGCCCGAGCCCAACGAGTAAGTCCCACCATCATCAGAGGCCCATACATCCAGGGGGAACGCGGAGGGGGGAGGGGGCTAGGTATCAGGGGTAGGCTTGGGAGTGGAGGGGCGAGCAGCCGCACCCACTACCACCACCACTACCACCACCACCACAACCATTCCCAACCCCACCCCGTGCCCCCCCCCCTCGGCCTCCCTCCCCATGCAGCTGGTGGTGGCGGCTGTGCGCGAGGGCGACGCCCAGGTCAGTGCCGACGTGCGCCGCGTGGCCGGGTACGGCGACACACCCGCACCCGCACCCACACCCGCACCCGCACCCGCACCTGCCACCAAGGACGGCGCCGCCGCCAGCACCAGCACCAGCACCAGCACCACTGCGGCGGCGGCTGCGGTGGGGGGAAGTGCGGCTGCCGGTGCAGGCGGTGCGGGAGGTGGTGCGGGAGGTGGTGCGGCGCTGCCCACGGACGCCCGCGAGCTGGCGGGTCGGCTGCTGAGCTGTGTGTACATGGGCACTGCGAACAGCAGCCGCGAGACCAGGGAGCGGTGAGTGGGGGTGTGTACGGGTGTGTGTGTATGGGGGCGGGAGGGTGTGTGGGGTATGTTTGGGGGAACAGCCGGGGAGGGGGTATGGAGGTGGTGGTGGTGGCGGGGGGCCGGGGGCATCGGGGGCTAGTAGATGCAGCAGCAGTAGCAGCAGCAGCAGCAGCAGCAGCAGTGGCCGCAGCAGTAGTGGCCGCAGTAGCAGCAGCAGCAGCAGCAGCAGTGGCCGCCAGATGGGGGCAGGAGCTGGAGCACTATTGGGTCGTGACGCCTTGCCTCTTGGACTTGCCTCCTCCCCTGCGCAAGGGGGAAGGCCCCTTCCCCCTTGCTTCCCTCTCCCCTGCTTCCCCCTGCTCCGCTCTCCCCCTCCCCTGCTGTACCAATGCGCCTGGCTACAACTTCGCTTCTCCTTCATTAATCACGTATGTAACCCCCCACTTGGCATTCCCATTTGTCATCCTTTCCCCCTGCCCCCCTGTCAGCGCGCGGGCGCTGTGCGACCAGGTGGGTGGCTACCACCTGTCCCTGTCCATGGACGGGGTGGTGGAGGCGGTGGTGGGGCTGTTTGCGGCGGTGGTGACGGGCGGCAGGCGGCCCGCCTTCAAGGCGCACGGAGGCACCACAGCTGAGAACCTGGCGCTGCAGGTGCGTGTGGCTGTGTACGTGTGGCTGTGGCTGTGGCTGTGTGTGTGTGTGTGTGTGTGTGTGTGTGTGTGTGTGTGTGTGTGTGTGTGTGTGTGTGTGTGTCTGTGTCTGTGTCTGTGTCCAAAGCTGGAACGAACGCCCGCCCTCTGTGTGTGTGTGTGTGTGTGTGTGTGTGTGTGTGTGTGTGTGTGTGTGTGTGTGTGTGTGTGTGTGTGTGTGTGTGTGTGTATATATGTGTGTATATTAAGGTCTATAACTTCCGCTCGCCTGGCATGCCCACCACCACCACCACCACCACCATCACAATCCACCCACACACACACCGCACATCTCCCGCCCCCCCCCCCACACACACATCCCGCCCCACAGAACATCCAGGCCCGGCTGCGCATGGTGCTGGCCTTCCTGCTGGCTCAGCTGCTGCCCTGGGCGCGCGGCGTGCCGCACCGCAGCGGGGCTGGCTGGCTGCTGGTGCTGGGCAGTGCCAACGTGGACGAGTGCCTGCGGGGTGAGGGCGGGGGGGAGGAGCAGGGGGGCAGGCGGCGAGAGCATGGAGCGAGCATGGGGAGAGCGGGGGGGAGGTTGTCCTTAGATACTGCTAAGAAAAGGGGAAAGGAAAGCGTTCGCGTAAGGACTCCATGCTCCTTAGTCCCTTCCGGGCCCCCGCCCCCACCCCCCCTTAGTCCCTTCGGGGCCCCCGCCCCCGCCTCCAAAATGCCCCCAAAATGTGCCTGGCTACAACTGCGCTTCTACTTGACTAATCATGAATGTACACACACACACCCGCGCCTCACAGGCTATCTGACTAAGTACGACTGCTCCTCAGCCGACATCAACCCCATCGGGTCCATCAGCAAGGCGGTGAGGCGGGCGATGGAGTGCATGGGGTGGGGGCCGCAAGGGGGGGCGGAGGGTTGTGTGCACGAGCCCACCGTGCAGTTCCCACTGTGTGTGTGGGGGGGGGGGGGAGGGGGGGGGGTAATCATCAGCCCAAACTAAAGGTGGGCTGGGTAGAGGCCGCGATGCCGCCCCCGAGATCCCGCGACCGCTGGGTGCCCCAGCCAGCCGCCGCGACCCCTCCTCTCCTTCCCTCCCCCTCCCCTGCATGACGGCTGCCCCGACCCTCACAACAACTCCCCCTCACAACACACACACACACACACACACACACACACACACACACACACACACACACACACGCACAGGACCTGCGCTCCTTCCTGCAGTGGGCCGCCACCCACCTGCACTACCCAGTACTGGCGGAGGTGCGGGCGGGCGAGGGGGTTGGGGCGGGGGGCCACAGCAGCGGGTGGGCGCCGCTGTCCCAATGTCCCATCAACACAGCCACCAAACACCCTATACCGCCTGGCGCCGAGCCTGCAGTTCGCTACACCTAAGTGCATTCGACACTCAACAGACACAGGCTCACAGGTGCACAGGGGTCGTGTGCCTCATGCTCTTTGGGCCCCGGCACTTGACCACGCCTGCATGCCCTCCCCCCTGTCCGCCCCTGCTGTCACCCCGCCCCACTCCCCTCAGGTCGAGGCGGCGCCGCCCACTGCGGAGCTGGAGCCGCTGATTGAGGGCCAGCAGCCGCAGGTGTGTGTGACTGCCTGCATGTGCATGTGCGTGTGTGTGTGTGTGTGCATGTGTGTATGTGACTGCGTGCATGTGCATGTGTGTGTGTGTGTGTGTGTGTGTGCGGGGCGGAGGCCGAGCCCGACGGATAAGTCCCAACATCATGGGAGCGGGGGGTAGGGCTGGTGTGTACACGGTCGTGCGTTACACAGCATCAGGAAGAGCAGCTGCTGCTGCGCCGGACGACCGCGGACGCTCTTGGCCCCTTCTCACAGCTATGAGTACCGCTCTTGGTTCACAACAAGCTCCCCCTGAATCCCTCAATGCCCATCCATTTACCCCCACTCAGCTGGACGAAGTGGACATGGGCATGACGTACGCCGAGCTAACCCTGTACGGCAGACTGCGCAAGGTACGGCAGCAGCTCAGTCCCGTACGGCGTGCGGTTGGTGGTGACCGGCAGTACAGCTGTACAGCCGCAGTGCTGACAGGCACGGTCCTGTTGCTGGGGTCGGTGGCGTCAGGAGAGAGGGGGTTGGGGGCGTGCAGGCGTGCACACAGGCAGCGAACGGCTCGCCGGCCCCGGCGCCAGAGCGCCGACTGGAATTACCGTACTGTCGGGTGTTGGTTTGACGGCACGCGGCGCCTCCCGCCCGGCGCTGCGTCGACTGCGTTCCCTGTCAACATGGTTTTGCATGTTCTGTGCATGTCCTGTACATGCTGTGTGCGTGTTGTGTGCATGCTGCTGTGTGTGCAGGTCGCGCGGGCCGGCCCTGTGGCCATGTACAACGCCTGCGCGGCGCTGTGGCGGGGGCGACTGGCACCGCAGGCCATTGCGGCCAAGGTGCGTGCCGGGACCCGGAGGGGCGGGGGTGATGTACACACCCGCCCAAGCTAATCCAACCAAACGAGCTAGCGAAGTGCAGGCAGGGTGTGGAAGTGTTGGGGAGTCTAGGGGACTGCTGAAGGAGCTGCCTCGTGGGGCTATTGCGAGGGGGGTCGCGGGGGAAACACGGGCGAGTGGAGTACGTCGACTCTAGGGCTGGTCTAGGGCCGTGCCCGCCCCAAGCAACCTCCGCACGTGCGCACCCGATACTCTCTCACCACACACGCCGCCTCACATGTGCACCGCCGCCGCCACCGCCACACCCCAAACCCCCACCTCCTCCGCCACCGCCACCATCCGCAACCCCAACCACGCCACCCCTCCTGCCCTGCTGGCCTCAGGTCAAGGACTTTTTCCGGTTCTACTCCATGAATCGCCACAAGGCCACCGTACTGACGCCCGCCTACCACATGGAGAGCTACTCGCCGGACGACAATCGCTTCGACCACCGCCAGTTCCTCTATAACATCAGGCGAGGGGGGCAGAGGGGGCTGGAGAGGGGGAGGAGGCGTGGGGCAGGGGAGCGGGGAGGAGGCGTGGGGCGCGGGCCTGCGGGGTGCGGGTGGACGAGGTGGGAGAAGGGCAGTGGGTGGGTGGGTGGCAACCCTAAGTAGACCAAGACCAGCCGGGGGGGGGGGGGGATATGCCCGAATCCAATTAGGGTTGAACCCAACGAGTAAGTCCCATCATCATTGTGGGGCAGGGTAGCGGTGCGACACGCGTGTTGCTGACGGACGGCAACAGGCGGCTCTCGGGGTTCCTTCCTCACGGACACCTGCACCGCTTCGCCCCACACCACACGCCACACGCGGTATACACACACACACACACACACACACACACACACGCACACACACACACACGCACACACACGTACACACGTACACGGCGCCTTTGGCTGCATCGCATACAGTGTCTTTGCGCAATGTTTTCCTTGTGCTCTTTAACACACGTGCACGGCGCCCCTCACCCTCATCCTCGTTCTCTACCTTGCTAAACCCGCGTGCTGTTCCTACTGGCCGTCGGCATTTCATACTTGTGAAATTAGTCACTCCGTTCCCCATGAACGGCTACCACCCCCACCCCCCGGCAGGTGGCCTTGGCAGTTCCGTAAGATTGACGAGCTGGCGGCACGTGACGAGGCAGCGGCGGCGGCCGAGGCGGCGGCGGTGGCGGATGCGGCGGCGGCGGCGGTGGCAGATGCGGCGGCGGATGCGGCGGCGGAGCCGTCCGCCAAGGCGGCCGAGGCGGCCGTGTTGCTGCAGTGAGGAGGGGCTGTGCAGCTAGGGTGCGTGCAGACGGGGTGGGAGCCGCAGCGTGAGGCTGTGGTGGCGAGCATGGTTTGCGCGCTTTGGCTAATCCGGTATGCTCAATGCATATTTGGCAAGCGGTGTGGGTTCGGGGCAACGGACGATGTTGGTGTCAAATGTGGCGCGGGCCGGCACTTTGGATTTATCGGCGTGTGGGTTGGCAGTGCTGCGCCTCCGAGGCGGTAGGAGCATGTGTTTTGCGGCTGGGGGGGTCGAGATTTCGGGAAGTCTTTTTGGGCTGAGCCCCCTGCTGTCGGCGTCTGCGTCGGTGTGCCAACGAGGACACCTACCAGCACGCCGCCTGCAGGCACAGCTGTGGCGACATGGCGGCGGCGAAGGCGGAGGTGGTGCTGGGGGTGGCGCGTGTGTTGCGCAGCGGCTTACGCCGGCGATGTGTGCGGCAGGTCCCTGGCGCCGTGGCGCGACCGGCGGTGCCCGCAGCGCCAGCACCAGCACTAGCAGCAAGGGTTGGGGTTGCTCGAACGACTCGGATGGCGTTCATGTAACCGCTGTTGGTTGAGGCCGTGATGGACTCACATTGATGGGGTCGGATCAACGCGGCTTTCACAGCTTTTGGGCAGTTGACAATTGGGGCGGAGATTGATTGGACGACGTTGACGTTGGAGCCAGTTGCTACCCTATGTTCCGGCGTGGGCTTGGCAGATCGACTTTTTGGCTTTTGGCGACGTGGTGGGCACCAGCCGCCTCTCTGCGGCAACTGCAACTGCGGTATTGGAGATGACGTTATTGATATGCTTGAAAGAACGCAACACGCACAAGCGACGTGTGAAGAGGATGGGTTGGCGGGTACGTGCCGTGACATGCGGAATGTGCACTGTTGGACTTCGCTGGCACTTGACTGCGCAATCACGCCCAATACGCTTCAGGACGTTATAACAGGAAATAAGCATGTAGTGCGCAGATGCAACAGTAGGTGAGCTTGTGGGTACCGCGGTTGAGTGTTTCCTCAAAGGTTATGAGGTATTGGGTGGTGGCGCCCCACTTCGGCACATTTGGTGATGGCGCCCCACTTCCGCAGTAACTCTAAGCTTATTTCAATGTGTCGGCCGCGACAGTCCTCAATGGAACTCTGACACTGACTCCTGTCTCGGTGCCTCTGGCTCTTTGCGAGGCCTTGTAACAAACGGTGCGCCCCGGTCTGCCCCTCAGCGGCTCAGCCGCCACGGGGTCTTTCAAGACCCGGATAACAGTGCCTGGGCGCTTTGTGCCTGGCATCCCACCCATCCCCCGCCCTCCCTGGGGCGGGCCGCCGACCCGCCGTAATCATCTCAACATGCTAGAGCAAGTGCAGCCAAATGGAAGCCATGGCCATTGGTCCAGGCAGACGTGATCAACATGATCCCTGAACGCCTCACATCTGCTCCATGCCTCATACCTGCTCAGGGCTGCCACGCACTTACATCCCTGCTACCTCGCTGTGGCTTAGACCCGGTTCGGCTGACCAGTAAACCGGTACCAAAGGGGAATGCTGCAAAGGCGCAACCAAGATGCTCGAGCATAGCTTACAGCAGTGGTGTCCTCCATCAGCCCCAACTTGCACTAGTCATGGACGCGGGCGGGGAGCCTCACAACTAAGCACTAAGCCACAGGAGTAGATGCGAGGCGCTGGCCCGTTATGAGAGCAGCGAGCTCGTCCAAAGCATGACAAAACAACACTCGGGCTCACTTACGGCACTCAGGCCTGACAACCTTGACGGCCGCGAGTGCCCCTCTCCCACACGATCTGTCTCCTGGCCATCCTCCTCCTCCAGCAGCTTCCTCTCAGCAACAAGCATCTAATGCGATGTCCTTCGCAATGCAGCGCACCTCGTTCTTCAACAACGTGTAAGCATAGCTGGCAGCGTCCAGCACCCGCCACGCAGCCTCCCGGAAAGGCAAATTGTGCCAATCCAAATAGATTAGCACACACATGCCTGCTAGGATTGCCAATGCGCAGGACACGGTGGCGCCGTGGCACACCCGGATCTCTGACAGCACCGCCACCATAGACACGCACAGCCCAATGGCCCACATTGCCGTCAGGACAAGCCCGACGGTGAGGAGCACAGGCGGCGTGTACCGGCCGCCGATGCCCCGCACGCAGGACCAGCACCGGGCCGCAGAGACGGAGGGCCGCGATGCCCACCTTGCCGGCCACTGCTAGTCAGCTTTTCTTCTTTTCCTCCAGTGTGACCTGCTGGGGCATGTGCCAGGAGGGCAGGATGTCGGGAGTAGACCCGTAGATGCGAAGGTCAGTCACAGCGCAGGTCTCCATAGGCCAGGACCCCAATGCACATGCACAATGCATGTCCGTGCACGAGCGCGCCCGCCCAAGCCAGCGCCGGCAGAGCCATTGCCACCCCTTCCCACCCTGCCCAAACCCTGGGGCCTTCGAGCCTGGAGAACGGGCTCCCTCGCGTATGGGGAAGTGGGCGGCAGACTTCTGTCCTGTACCCTTCGTGACCAGCCACCCATCCCACCCTCCTGTGCACCCACACACGCACCCTCCTATGAAAACACTCCGCCGAACCCTCCCCCATATTTCCCGCCTCCACCTCCTCCGCTCCATCGTTGGACCCGCCAGGTTGCTCACCGGCTTATGGTCGCCGTGTACACGGACGGGCGCCGTGTACGTGGCGTCCTTGTAGACCTTGTCCATGATCTCATATGGGGACAGCTTCTTCTTCATGTCTGCAAAAGGAGGCAGCGTTGGCATTCCGACACGCGAGGAGTGTCCGCACCGCGAGAAAGCTTCTGGGCCGCGCGGGGCGGTTGGTCGGTGCACGCTGCATACTGCACACTGCACGGTGCACGCTGCATACTGCACACTGCACGGTGCACGCTGCACATTTATAGCAACTGCACGTGCACCATGCTTACATAGGGCTTTCGCAACACAAACTCACCGGCTCCTGTAGCGCTCCCCGCGTTCAGGGGGGCAAAGGCACATGTCCCAGTGAGATGTGGTTTTGGTAGATTGGGACGGCAACAAGGAGCAGCAGCGTAATCTAAGCGTTAGAGCTCGGCAAAAACGCCCATCAGGCCTCAAAAGCAACAAGGACGCAAAATCAGTCCTAGGTTCCCGAAGCATCAAGCTCACCGTCCTGATGCAGCCTCTCCTCCTTCTTGCGCAGGTCCGTGCGCAGCTCCTCCTTCTCCTTGCGCAGCTGCTCTTCCTTCCTGCGCATCAGCTCCTCCTTTGTGCGCAGCTGCTCCAGGTCCTTGCGCAGGTGCTCCAGTTTCTTCTCGGCAGCTGTCAAGTCCGCAACGCACGACTCCTGCTCCGCAGCCAGCGCCGCCCGCTCCTTCTCGCTGAGATCTGGGTGCTTCAGCTCCTTGGCTATTTCACGACGCATCGCCCTTGCCTTCTCCACTTCTGCTTCTGCCTTCTCCACTTCTGCTTCTGCCTTCTCCACCTTGGCTTCTACCTTGCTCACTTGCGCGTCGACATCATTTATCTCGTTTGTCACCTTGTCAATCTCCGACTGTATGTCAGCAAAGTCGCGCACGCATTCGGCCATTTCAGCGGTGCTCAGAAGCTTAAAGCTTTGCGGTTTCAGTGAGAAATACTGAAAGAACGTACATTGCACATGTATTATGCACTGCAGATATTCGGCAGTTGCTAGCTCGGCTAGCTCGAACGTTCTGCATCCCACATGGTGCCCCGGGGCTTGCCCCGCGCCCGGCCTGAGGCGCTTAGCCCCCCACAGTTTCGACAGATCCGGGGGGGCGAAGCCCCATAGGATCGCCCCTGTCCGTGCCTGGCCCACACACACACACACACACACACACACACACACACACACACACACACACACACACACACACACACACACACACACACACACACACACACACACACACACACACACACACACACACACAGCCACACACAGCCACACACACACAGCCACACACACAGCCACACACACACACACAGCCACACACACACACACACACACACACACACACACACACACACACACACACACACACACACACACACACACACACACACACACACACACACACACACACACACACACACACACACACACACACACACACACACAGCTCGACTACGACCAGCGGGCGGGAATCAGGGCATTAGGCGTGCTGGGTCAACGTTGCAGCGCGCCCAGGGCGCGGCGCATACAATGCATATGGGTGCCACTCGGGGTCAGGTCGTTCGTCGATCGCCCGAGGGGGGGTTCCAGGCTTTTTGCGGGTAAGTATGACTACCGGGGTCGACGCGGCTACAAGACGCTCGGTATCGGTAGGTATTCGTAAGTAACTCCGTCGCGCCGTCTGGGCGGGCTTCGTTTTGTTGTTTTCTTTTCAACACACACACACACACACACACACACACAGCCACACACACACACACACACACACACACACACACACACACACACACACACACACACACACACACACACACACACGCGCCCTGTTCCCGCTGGTCTCGGTACCAGCACCACGCTATTTGTCTCTTGAAGCCCGCGTCACAGGTCTGGGACCCCATCCGGTGCCCGCGATGCATGCGCGATATGCCATCGGTACCGCTCGGCCACCTGCTGCGACCACCTGATGGCTCTGGTGGCTCTGGCGGACGACGGACCTCGTCACGGAGTGGGCCCGGTCGCCGAGGCGTACGGCGCGGCACTACCATGCACACGCGACACGTCGCGGCGCGTGTTCACTATCA
Organism: Chlamydomonas reinhardtii; assembly: GCF_000002595.2. Taxonomy (NCBI): domain Eukaryota; kingdom Viridiplantae; phylum Chlorophyta; class Chlorophyceae; order Chlamydomonadales; family Chlamydomonadaceae; genus Chlamydomonas; species Chlamydomonas reinhardtii. The sequence goes on along the minus strand of NC_057013.1, from coordinate 2,370,669 downwards.
GGGGGGTAACTGGATTCTGGGGGGTGGGGGGCTCGTCACGCACAGCCGACGCGGCCACTGCGGCCGCGAGCGTGCCTAGCCTCGGTGCCGCCGTGGAGTGGGGAGCGGGAGGCCAGCTCCCGCCAGCCCACGGCGCACACACGTCACACGCACACACACCAGCCTGACACGCGTCTGGAAACGCTGCAACCGCCGCCCGCCACGTCCCCCATGCAGCCTCGACCCCGTTTAGTCGCAGTGCCACCGCTAACTCGCCCTCTTCCAATAGTGTTATTGTACTTAGTGGGCGGGATTTGGGACGCGTGATACCTAGCTTGTCTGCTGCACGCCGCCTCTCTTGTCGCCGTTGCCATTCACATGCCCGTGACACTTCCTCGCTGCCGCCCTATGCCCATGCTTCCACTTTTGCCTATAGGTGAGCTCGACTACGACCAGCGGGCGGGAATCCGGGAATTAGGCGTGCTGGGTAAACGTTGTTTAGCGCGCCCAGGGTGCGGAGCATGGACGCATACAGGTGCATCGCGGGGTCAGGCCGAATGGTCGCCCGTGGGGTTCCAGGCTTATCGCGGGTAAGTATGACTACCTGGGTCACGACAGTCACGCGACGCTCGGTAAAATGGTGGGTATCGGTAAGTAACTCCGTCGCGTCATTGGGCGGGCTTTCGTTTCGTTTTTTAACACACACACACACACACACACACACACACACACACACACACACACACACACACACACACACACACACACGGGGTTTCCCCCGCTAGCCCATGGTGCTGGCACCCCATTTGCATTTGCCGTCATGCATGCGCCCATGCCGTCTCCCGCCTGTTCACTTGCTCGTGGTCGCCCACCCTCCGTCTCTTTCCCAAATCGCGCAACCCCTAGTATAGTTAATTGGGCTGGGACTGGGCTGCGTGTTTGCTCTTGCTCGTCGCGCGCCGCCGCGCTAACATGTTTCTTCGCTCTTGTTCGTGACACTCCCCTGCTGCCGCCTGTGCTCTGTTGTTTTCTTATTCGCTCGTAGGTGAGAAGTTCATCGAGGATTGGGCGGGAGCTTGGACTTAGCGGCCAGGAGTAGCGACGCGGAGCTAGGAATCGTAGGAGTGCCTGGGCCTCACGGTACCGTGAGCACATGCATGGGTTTGCACCCTTGAGAGCGTGTGGAAACTAATCCCCCCTCGAGGTTAGTTAGAGTAGCGGGGGTTGCGCGATTTCCGGTTGGTAAGACCGGCGGCTCACCGCAGCAGGTATGCGCGGTAACTTCAGGTAACATCCGTAAACCGTCGCTTTGCTGCATCGCATCCACTGGCTTTGCGCAATGTTTTCCTTGTGCTCTTTAACACACGCACAAACGCACGTACACGGCGCCTTTGGCTGCATCGCATACAGTGTCTTTGCGCAATGTTTTCCTTGTGCTCTTTAACACACGTGCACGGCGCCCCTCACCCTCATCCTCGCTCTCTACCTCGCTAAACCCGCGTGCCGTTCCTACTGGACGTCGGCATTTCATACGGTACTTGTGAGATTTATCACTCCGTTTCCCATGAACGGCTACCACCCCCACCACCCCGGCAGGTGGCCTTGGCAGTTCCGCAAGATTGACGAGCTGGCAGCACGTGACGAGGCAGCGGCGGCGGCCGAGGCGGCGGCGGCGGCGGTGGCAGATGCGGCGGCGGATGCGGCGGCGGAGCCGTCCGCCAAGGCGGCCGAGGCGGCGGTGGTGCCGCAGTGAGGAGGGGCTGAGCACCTAGGGTGCGTGCAGACGGGGTGGGAGCCGCAGCGTGAGGCTGTGGTCGCGAGCGTGGTTTGCGCGCTTTGGCTATTCCGGTATGCTCAATGCATATCTGGCAAGCGGTGTGGGGTCGGGGCAACGGACGATGTTGGTGTCAATGTGGCGCGGGCCGGCACTTTGGATTCATCGGCGTGTGGGTTGGCAGTGCTGCGCCTCCGAGGCGGTAGGAGCATGTGTTTTACGGCTGAGGGGGTCGAGATTTGGGGAAGTCTTTTTGGGCTGAGCCCCCTGCTGTCGGCGTCTGCGTCGGTGTGCGTGCCAGCGAGGACACCTACCAGCGCGCCGCCTGCAGCCACAGCTGTGGCGACATGGCGGCGGCGAAGGCGGAGGCGTTGCTGGGGATGGTGCGTGTGGTGCGCAGCGGCTTAGGCCGGCGATGTGTGCGGCAGGTCCCTGGCGCCGTGGCGCGACCGGCGGTGCCCGCAGCGCCGCCAGCACCAGCACTAGCAGCAAGGGTTGGGGTTGCTCGAACGACTCGCATGGCGTTCATGTAACCGCTGTTGGTGGAGGTCCTGATGGACGCACATTGATGGGGTCGGATCAGAGCGGCTTTCACGGCTTTGGGTGAAGCCCTCAGCCCGTTGTGGCCAAGACACGTTTTGGGCAGTCGACGATTGGGTGGGAGATTGATTGGACGACGTTGACGTTGGAGCCAGTTGCTACCCTATGTTCCGGCGTAGGCTTGGCAGATCGACTTGTCGGCTGTTGCCGACGTGGTGGACACCAGCCGCCTGTCTGCGGCAACTGCAACTGCGGTATTGGAGATGACGTGTGAAGAGGATGGCTTGGCGGGTACGTGCCGTGACACGCGTGATGTGCACTGTTGGACTTCGCTGGCAGTTGACTGCGCGATCACGCCCAATACGCTCCAGGACGTTACAACAGGCAATATGCGTGTAGTGCGCAGATGCAATAATAGGTGAGCTGGTGGGTACCGCGGATGTGTCTTTCCTTGGTTATCAGGTTGGTGATGGCGCCCCACTTCGGCACATTTGGTGATGGCGCCCCACTTCCGCAGTAACTCTAAGCTTATTTCAATGTGTCGGCCGCAACAGTCCTCAACGGAACTCTGGCACTGACTCCTGTCTCGGTGTCTCTGGCTCTTTGCGAGGCCTTGTAACACACGGTGTGCCCCGGTCTGCCCCTCAGCGGCTCCCTACGGGACCTCGCCAATCTGCCTTGAACCCTGTCCCATCACACACCTCAGCGGCTCAGCCGCCATCGGGGTCTTTCACAACAGTGCCTGGGCGCATTTATGCCTGGCATCCCACCCATCCCCCGCCCTACCTGGGGCAGGCCGCCGACCAGCCGTATTCACCTCAACATGCTAGAGCAAGTGCAGCCAAATGGAAGCCGTGTCCACTGTCCAGGCAGACGTGATCAACATGATCCCTGAATGCCTCACATCTGTTCCGTGCCTCATACCTGCTCAGGGCTGCCACGCACTTACATCGCTGCTACCTCGCTGTGGCTATCAGGCCCGGTTCGGCTGACCAGCAAACCGGTACCAAAGGGAATGCTGCAATAGGCGCAACCCAAGATGCTTGAGCATAGCTTACAGCAGTGGTGTCCTCCATTAGCCCCAACTTGCACTAGTCATGGAGGCGGGCGGGGAGCCTCACAACTAAGCACTAAGCCATAGGAGTAGATGCGAGGCGCTGGCCCGTCATGAGAGCAGCGAGCTCGTTCAAAAGCACGACAAAACGACACACCTTACGGCACTCGGGCCTGACAACCTTGACGGCCGCGAGTGCCCCTCTCCCACACGATCTGTCTCCTGGCCATCCTCCCTCTCAGCAACAAACATCTAATGCGATGTCCTTCGCAATGTAGTGCACTTCGTTCTTCAACAACGTGTAAGCATAGCTGGCAGCGTCCAGCACCCGCCGCGCAGCCTCCCGGAAAGGCAAATCGTGCCAATCCAGATATATCAGCACACACATGCCCGCTAGGATTGCCAATCCGCAGGACACGGTGGCGCCGTGGCACACCTGGATCTCTGACAGCACCGCCGCCGTGAACACACACAGCCCAATGGCCCACATTGCCGTCAGGACAAGCCCGACGGTGAGGAGCACAGGCGGCGTGTACCGGCCGCCGATGCCCCGCACGCAGGACCAGCACAGGGCCACAGAGACGGAAGGCCACGATGCCGACCTTGCCGGCCACTGCTAGTCAGCTTTTCTTCTTTTCCTCCAGCGTGACCTGCTGGGGCATGTGCCAGGAGGGCAGGATGTCAGGAGCAGACCCGTAGATGCAAAGGTCAGTCACAGTGCAGCAGGTCGCCATAGGCCAGGACCCCAATGCATATGCACAATGCATGTCCGTGCACGAGCGCGCCCGCCCAAGCCAGCGCCGGCAGAGCCATTGCCAACCCTTCCCACCCTGCCCAAACCCTGGGGCCTTCGAGCCTGGAGAACGGGTTCCCTCGCGTATGGGGAAGCGGGCGGCAGACTTCTGTCCTGTACCCTTCGTGACCAGCCACCCATCCCACCCTCCTGTGCACCCACACACGCACCCTCCTATGAAAACACTCCGCCGAACCCTCCCCCATATTCCCCGCCTCCACCTCCTCCGCTCCATCGTTGGACCCGCCAGGTCGCTCACCGGCTTATGGTCGCCGTGTACACGGACGGGCGCCGTGTACGTGGCGTCCTTGTAGACCTTGTCCATGATCTCATATGGTGACAGCTTCTTCTTCTTGTCTGCAAAAGGAGGCAGCGTTGGCATTCCGACACGCGAGGAGTGTCCGCACCGCGAGAAAGCTTCTGGGCCGCGCGGGGCGGTTGGTCGGCGCACGCTGCATACTGCACACTGCACGGTGCACGCTGCATACTGCACACTGCACGGTGCACGCTGCATACTGCACACTGCACGGTGCACGCTGCACATTTATAGCAACTGCACGTGCACCATGCTTACATAGGGCTTTCGCAACACAAACTCACCGGCTCCTGTAGCGCTCCCCGCGTTCAGGGGGGCAAAGGCACATGTCCCAGTGAGATGTGGTTTTGGTAGATTGGGACGGCAACAGCGGAGCAGCAGCGTAATTTAAGCTCTAGAGCTCGGCAAAAACGCCCATCAGACCTCAATAAAGCATCGAGCAAGACCGCAATGCTCACCGTCCTGTTGCAGCCTCTCCTCCTTCTTGCGCAGCTGCTCCTCCTTGTTGCGCAGCTGCGCCTTCTTCGTGCGCAGCTGCTCCTTGTCCTTGCGCAGGTACTCCTCCTTCCTGCTCAGCCGCTCCAGTTTCCTCTCGGCAGCTGTCAAGTCCGCGACGCACGACTCCTGCTCCGCAACCAGCGCCGCCCGCTCCTTCTCGCTGAGATCTGGGTGCTTCAGCTCCTTGGCTATTTCACGACGCATCGCCCTTGCCTTCTCCACTTCTGCTTCTGCCTTCTCCACCTTGGCTTCTACCTTGCTCACTTGCGCGTCGACATCATTTATCTCTTTTGTCACCTTGTCAATGTCCGACTGAATGTCAGCAAAGTCGCGCACGCATACGGCCATTTCAGCGGTGCTCAGAAGCAAGCTTTGCGGTTTCATTGAGAAATACTGAAAGAACGTACAGTGCACAACTTGTATTATGCGTGCAGATATTCGGCAGCTGTACAGCGCTCAGCAGTCGAACGTTCATCCCCGGTTTTGCCCCACCCCCAGCCTGAGGCGCTTAGCCCCCCACAGTTTCGACAGATCCAGGGGGGCGAAGCCCCATAGGATCGCCCCTGTCCGTGCCTGGCCCACACGCCCCACACCACACGCCACACGCGGTATACGCACACACACACACACACACACACACACACACACACACACACACACACACACACACACACACACACACACACACACACACACACACACACAGCTGGAGGCTTGAAAGGGATCAGCCCTTAGGAGATTATTGATATGCTTGAAAGAACGCAACACGCACAAGCGAACATGACGTTAGGAGAAGCGCGTGAGCACTAACATGAGCCACTGAAGCAGTGGCATACGAGAGGGTCAGCGGGGGAGCTTAGTGGGCAGGCGAAGGTTTTTTGGGCTGAGCCCCCCGAGCGAAGCGATCCAGGGGGGGGCGAAGCCCCCCAGGATTGCCCCTGTCCGTGCGTGCGTGCGTGCGTGCCTGCCTGTGTCGACAAAAAGTGCCAAACTGGCGCAAACCGCGAGTGCCACGTATTATTAATTGCTATTCCCTATTGTAGAAAAATAGGCGGCAGGGAAAACTCGGCCGGAGCGAGAAGCGACCTCGTGAGTCCATGGACATCTTGACTTTCTTCAGTCCGCGAGTATAGCTCTCGGCCCCTAAATATCTTACATCCATGTATCAAAACATGTCGACGACAAGCGTCTTGGGGCAAGAATGTCGAAATTGTTTGCAACAGCCAAACCATGCGTCCCCGAGCCTTAAATGTGTCGCGGCCCGGGAGCCCGCGCCCGAGCCCGGCTAGCCGTTTGCGGTGCTTGAGTGGGATGTGGGTGAGGTGCATTTGGGATATCATGGACCGTGAAGTGGCGTGGGTAAGGTGGCGTGGCGGGGCGGGGACAGGGCATGTCGGTGCCTCAGCACGGCGTTGGCATAGTGGCCAGTCCCGCTGGATGAACGGGACGGCTAAAGAGACCAACCTGACACTCCAGACACGCTGGTGCCTGGCACCCCTGAATAGAAGGCTTCATGCATTGCTTGTGGCTGCAGTGGGTTTTAGCTTTCTGGGGCCGTGAAGCCCATCCCGCCCAATGACGACACGTCCACCACCACCTCGATGGTTGTGCGTAGCGGGAGTAGCAACAAGATTTTGCCCGTTGATGATTTTGCTAAGGCCAAAACCGTCTCGTACGATGACTCCACGCACCAGTGGTCAGTGGTGCTGACGCGTAAAGGAAATCGTTACCTGAACAGCACGCGTGGACAGCCTTGTTGGTTTTTGTGACGGCTCGCCTGGGGTCCCGCAGCCGCCCTCGATGCCCCAATCAACATGACACCAACCAACATCACAGCACTGCTGTGCCGGACTGCCGCCGTGTCTTACCATGTCCGCATAGTTGCTCCCATCGGCGGCAAGCTGCGTGCTCCCTGCCGTTGAGGGCGGCTCATATGTCAGGCTCGGAGCGAGCCATGAGTTACCCGAGCTATGCTTCACGCTGGTAACAGTCCACCGCAAATGGCGAACACGCAGAGCGGCAATGCTGCGGGGCCGCCGCCCGCCGCTCAAGTTTTCCATGTTCCAGCATGCACTCTCTTGCAGCCCTGGCAATGAGGTATGGTCGGTAAATTTGTGCCCGTTACGTGCTTCCTCCATGTTGATATATTCCGTATGCTTGACCTGCACACCTGAGTCCCTCCTGACCAAATCCATAGTGCTGCGATGCTGCGCCTGATAAATGACCCGCGGATCAAAGTCCCGTACTCCTTGCATGCTCCCAACGTCAACGCCAGCACGCTGACTTTCAGCTATATGCACATTGTGGGCGGCCTTGCTACCGACTTTGCATACCATATTGATGGCGTTGCAAAAGGCGTTGTACGACCCATACTTGCGACGCAACAAAACAAGCAGCTCACACCATTGGCGAACTGGCAAGGGCCACCTACCCTTACTCTCTGGTTTCTCATGCCAGAACTCCCGCGCGCACACCTCATTGTATGACCTCCACGCCGCAGCCTCATTCTCGCGGGCCTTAGCCGTTGCCGCTGAGAACGGCGCGTTTACCACAAGTTCCGCAAAAACACGCGCTTTCTCACGCAGCGCCGCTTGACTATCTTGAATGGACTCCTCACCGTTTTCCTTCGCCACTTCCGCCAGCGCTTTACCATCACACACACGCGACCTCAACGACTCATCGTTACCCACGCCACCGCTACACAACCCGCCCCGCCCGCTGACGCACTCACCCGGCTTGCCATTGGATGATGTCTTGGACTGGCGCTTCCGCCGCCGACGCTGCCGCTTGCAGTAGTCCCTGTCCTCGCCGCCATGAGCGGCACTGTCTACATCCGACATACTGCAGCTGTCCATTTGCACCTGGTCGTGACCACCTGTGCAGCGCACCGAAACACCAAAAAACCAACAATACATTGCTCAGTAATACTGCACATGACGGTGTACGGCTCCAACACTCCGGCGCAAGTTTTTGTCTTGAAGTGACCGTTGGCCACGGGGTCTGATCCAGAGTGAAACACCTTTGATTAGCCCTGCAACAATTTAGACAACCCAAAACCTGTTTAGAAAGCCTTCAATCTTGCCTGGCAGTAAGAACTTACCGGCTGCAGCCGCCACGTCATTCCCGCCGCTTTGCGCGGCGTTGTAGTGCGCAGCGTTGTCATCGTCATAGCCTCCATACGCACCAGCGACACCACCATTGCCGACCACGGCACGGTCTGCTTCCCGCGCAGCTGCCATACCTCCTGAAGAATGGGCAAATATTTGAGTTCACACGCCAGACGTCAACTGCCAAACGCACGCGGTAAGCGGCACATCCTTATCGGATCCACTTCAACCTATATGTAGGCATGAACCGCGAAACACACTGCACGCACGGGTCTCTGCACGCCCTGCTATGCCCACCACGCTCTTGCGTGCGCAGGCGACACTCACCCGCGGCACGTGGCGACGTGCGTGCACCATGGTGCAGCTTGGGCGCCTTTGGACTGCCGGCAGCACGCTCCACGCGCGGGATCTGCTGAAGGGCACCAGCCACCTCGCGATGCCGCTTTCCAGTGTTGCCACCAGCCACAGTGTTTGGTGGGGCCGCGGCACAGCTTGAGGGTCCCAGCCGGACGCGATCCTGCATGTACATCACAACTCCATAAACTTAATTAAACACTCGGCGCAGAGAACTGCCGCATGTACCACTGTTGTTGCTTGCACGCTTGCAAGCAATGCACACAGAACACGCGCATACACATGTATGCCAATCGCATCACGATGCCCACCCGCCAGAAGAACGAACAAAATTTAAACCCGACTAAATCACGCACCCACATGCATACTGCAACGCGCTGCGAATCAGATGACAAAGGCCTCACCCGCGCTGTAATGTAGCACTGCCGATGTGCAGGAATGTTCCCAGGATCCTCGTCGGGAAAGCCCTGGAATCTGCTGCCTCCAGCACCGCCCATACCGCCCAGGAATGAGTCCGCAGCAGCGGCCGCGGTGCCGCCGCCACCCACGCGTCATAGAAGCTTGGCCCGGGTAGGTCGTTGGAGTCGAGGCCTACCGGTGCCGTTGCGGTACCTGGACACATAGCAGCAGCCCGTACAAGGATCGGCTCAACTTCAATTAAGATGCTTAAACAGCTGAACATAATTGCAGCAGAGAACAGTGCGCTTCCATACCTATATCTCATCCATACACATACCTCATTCAACCCCAGTACTGCTGATCGCCGCAGCCCACCATCGTAACTTACCGCGAGCACCGCCGCTTCGCTGATGACCGTCAGGTGCCAGCACCGACTCCACCGGCACCTTCAGCCCGACGTCCTCCAGGAAGCCTGCGTTCGTTGCGCGTTAGCACAACTTATCGTCAGTGAACCTAAGACATCCTTTTACCCACCCACCTGCCGCACATTCAGGATTCGATGTGCAGCCCACACTGTATCCGTGCAGTGTACATGCAGCCAATGGATGCACCCGCGCGCGTGCAGTAATCAGCCCATCCCGCCATCAAGCCCCCTACCCACCACGAGCTGGACCGGGGGCCAGGGCTTCGACACGGCCCTCGTTTACGTAGATTGGCAGCGACACCTCCTCCAGATACCGGCGAGCCTCGGAAGGAACCAAGCCCATATGGAACGGCATTCCCAGCTCCTTGCAGGCCGACTGCGACACGATCTCCAAAGCTGGCAGCAGGAAAGAGATGCTGCCGCCCACCGGAACCCCGCTGTACGCATGGCCACGCCAGATGGTCACGTAGCTGACCTCCGATGCGTCCACCACGTGTTGCTGCTGCTGCTGCTGCACCGGCGCGCCGCCGCCGCCCCCACCAACCGCCGGAGCTGCAGCACACCCGCCGTCCGCTGCTATGGGCGTAGCGCCTGGACGACACCCACTATCGCCTCGGCCGCAGCTGCCCTCAGGATTGCAGGTCGGCAAGACAGAGCCACCGGTGTACAGGGATGCATGCGCACAGACTGCGCCGTGTTCATCCACACTGGTTTGAGTCACCAGCACGGGTACCTGGCGTGACGCTGCCGTGACCGCCATGACCTGGTCCGGGAATTCCCGAGCCTGCTTCGCCGCCTCATCCGCCTTGACCTGTTCCGGTGTTCGCTGCGCAGCCTCCTCAATGGACAGCTCAGCTGGCCGTGGCGCCGCTGCTGCGGCTGCAATTGCGTTCAGGTCGGCCATTGTAATGCCGAGTTGCGCCAGCAGCTGGGCTTCGGACTCCACACTGTCCGTGATGAGTCGGCAGTCCGACAGCACAACCGAGCGAACCACTTCCAGGGCCGCCAGCAACGCATCGCCACAGCCGTGCAGCGCCGGCAGAACCTCCATGCACTCCGTAAGGTCTGCTTGGTAGTGCTGCTGAGCCCCTGCATGCAGATTGTCAATGCCAGCAACAGGCGCTTCTTACTTGCGACATGGTCCAAAGCCTCAGCTTTGACTTGGGTGATCATGCCATTACCCCTGACATCATGCCCACCCCTTCGCCACCAAGGCCCCAACCCAACCTCCGGACCCACCCCCAACCCAGGCCCCTCTGGCCCTCTCGCTCAAGCCACCGATCCACGACACCCCAACCACAAGCTCCCTACCACCCCCAAAACCCGACCCCCCACCCCGGACAAACCAGCCCCCGATCCAGCCCCCCTCCCCTGACGCCGCCCTGCCCCCGATTAACCAACCCGTCTCACGGGCTCGCTGGGACAGCTCCATTCGCGCCAGTTGCGCCTTCACGTCCGCGTCCAGCGCACAGCTGTTGCCCGTCGCATTTGCACTGAACAAAGCCACGCCTGACGCCAGAGCCACGCCGGCGGCGCCGCTGTATTCTCGGCTCATTGCCCCAACAGCGACGGATATGCTCCTGCACTCGAAAACACAGGAACGCAATCACATTCTAGAAGCTCTAGTTCCACAATCCGATACGCTCAAAATGCCCCGGGCTTGATCGGATTGGATAGTTCTTGGTGCTGTTGGCTATGCACTGAGCGCAGCATTGCGTGCGTATGCCCACAGTGGCCCCACGCCTTTTCGAGAACAATCATGCAACCCTGCGTCACTGCGTGTGCTGCGCACCTGAGTGGCCTGATCGACTCCTGGCTTGAATTGATATAGGCGAAGCTGCGAACGCCTGCCGCCGCGAAGCCGCTGGCCCTCGTCCGCCATGGCCGACACGCTGGAGCTCCCCGCTGGCCGCAGCGCCGTTGCCTTAATGCCGTCATGCAACTCTTCACCCAAGTCCTTCCGAAAGTCGATCGGCGACACTACCCTCAGCGCATTCCCGGCCATGGCGGAAGGCGCGGCCGCTTGGGCCGCGTGCCTCCTCTTTCTAAATATGTCCATGACGCATCTGCTACTCAACAATACTTGCTGGCAAGCCACATGGCACGCACAAGAGTTCGACAGGGCGGCGCGATCCTACGCCCATGCAAAAAGTGAAATCAGTAAACTCGGTCGGCACCTGCAAGGGCCGGTCCCGCCCGTTCGGCTCCCCCGTTCCCAACGATCCCCACTGACTCCCACCGATTCCCACCGATTCCCACCGTTCCCCACCAGTCCAACCGACGCCCCCCGTTTCCAATGCCCCGCAGGTAGCCGTAAAACTCAGTAGACGTTCGTTACATCCATGGAATCCGGAACCAACAGTCCGTGCCGTTCGGACCTGCGTCACCCTTGCGCAACGTTAGCCACCTGCGCAATCATGCCCACCCAGTCCCACCCCGCCTCTGTAAACTCAGTAACTTCAGAATCGCCGAACTCGAACCAACCCCCCCATACACGTTCGGTGCTGTTCATGTCGCCGGTGCCCATCGTCACATCCCTTGCGCTACATGGGGCTCAGCCCATTTTCCAGCTGTACAAAGCTGACACCCCTTGTTTTGGTTTTACGCCCGTGGTAACAGGGCCAGGTTTGCGGTGTTTTTGCTTGTGAGGTTGTTTTGAGTGCTGCAGCACGGTGACACGAAATGCTGGGTTCCCCGCTGGGGCGTGACATTACGACCTCGACCGGCCTAGTGGCCAGACCCGTTTGTGGCTGCCCTTAGGCATAGTCTGCCCTGGCGTCGAGAGCTGGTTATGTTGCGGTTGAGGTCGTGCAGGCTGCGGGGTCGCAGGACTCAGCCCCACAGCCACTGTGGTCGTGTTATCGCGTGCTGTCGCGTGTTGCGTGCTGCGTGTTTTGTTGTGTTTGCTGTTTTTTGTTCTCTGCCCGCCTGGTCTTAAGATGTAGCTCGCCCGCTGGGTCTGAGGTTGTTACACCGGTAGAAATTCCGCAAGGGTTACTGGCGCGGTGAAGGGTCGGAGTGCGTTACCGTGTGGACTCCAGAGCTGTTTGCGCTCTGCCGGGGAAACGCCAGGTCACGGCAGCCCTCGATTGAGAGCCCTGTCGTTGGTTATACCAGATACACGATTCACGTGATCTGGCAGATTAACCGTGGAAACCGTAGTCACACACACACACACACACACACACACACACACACACACACACACACACACACACACACACACACACACACACACACACACACACACACACACACACACACACTGAGCTGGGAGCTTGGACTTAGCGGCCAGGAGTAGCGACGCGGAGCTAGGAATCGTAGGAGTGCCTGGGCCTCACGGTACCGTGAGCACATGCATGGGTTTGCACCCTTGAGAGCGTGTGGACACTAATCCCCCCTCGAGGTTAGAGTAGCGGGGGTTGCGCGATTTCCGGTTGGTAAGACCGGCGGCTCACCGCAGCAGTAGGTATGCGAGGTAACTTCAGGTAACATCCGTAAACCGTTTTTTGGGCTGAGCCCCCCCAGCGCAGCGTTCCAGGGGGGGGCGAAGCCCCCCAGGAACACCCCTGTCCGTGGCTGCGTTCGTGCGTCGGCAAAACATAGCATACTGGCGCAAACCGCGAGTGCTACGTATTATTATTTGTTAATGTCTATTGCGTGTAAATAGGTGGCAGGGAAAATTCGGGCGGAGCGAGAAGTGCCTTCGCGCGTCCATGGACAATTGACTTTCGCGAGGTCGCAAGGAAAGCATCCGGTGCCCGCTGATATGCAGCCTCTAAGGCAAACTATGTTGGCGGCAAGCAAAGCGGGGAAGTATATCGAAAGTTTTGAGCGACTTGCCGAGCCATGCCTGCCGACGCGCCAGAATGCCGAGAAGCCCCGAGGTCGCCCCCGCCCCGCGCCTAGCCCTTTGAGCGTGGGGCGCCGGGGAGGTGTTGAGTATGGCAGGAGGCTAGAGAAAGGCTTGGGGTGTTTGGGAACGTGACAAGGCACGCATGCGTGGCGCGGGAAATCCCGCACGACCCCAACCCGAGTGTCCCTAGCCGATGCGCCTGCGCGTCGTAGCGGCTGGAGGCTCTGACGGGGCGTTACACCCTATTAGCTCCCAAGCGTACGGGGGCTCAGCCCATTTTCCAGCTGTACAAAGCTGACACCCCTTGTTTTAAATCGCATACACTGTCTTTGTGCAACGTTTTCCTTGTGCTCTTTAACACACACACACACACACACACACACACACACACACACACACACACACACACACACACACACACACACACACACACACACACACACACACACACACACACACACACACACACACACACACACACACACACACACACACACACACACACACACACACACACACACACACACACACACACACACACACACGGTACACACACACGCGGGGTTTCCCCCGCTAGCCCATGGTGCTGGCACCCCATTTGCATTTGCCGTCATGCATGCGCCCATGCCGTCCCCCGCCTGTTCACTTGCTCGTGGTCGCCCACCCTCTCTTTCCCAAATCGCGCAACCCCTAGTATAGTTAATTGGGCTGGGACTGGGCTGCGTGTTTGCTCTTGCTCGTCGCGCGCCGCCGCGCTAACATGTTCCTTCGCTCTTGTTCGTGACCCTCCCCTGCTGCCGCCCTGTGCTCTGTTGTTATTTTCTTATTCGCTCGTAGGTGAGAAGTTCATCGAGGAGTGGGCGGCGGGAGCTTGGACTTAGCGGCCAGGAGTAGCGACGAGGAGCTAGGAATCGTAGGAGTGCCTGGGCCTCACGGTACCGTGAGCACATGCATGGGTTTGCACCCTTGAGAGCAGGGGTGCTTGAGAGCGTGTGGACATTAATCCCCCCCTCGAGGTTAGTTAGAGTAGCGGGGGTTGCGCGATTTCCGCGTTGGTAAGACCGGCGGCTCACCGCAGCAGCAGGTATGCGCGGTAACTTCAGGTAACATCCGTAATAAACCGTCGCTTTGCTGCATCGCATCCACTGTCTTTGCGCAATGTTTTCCTTGTGCTCTTTAACACACGCACAAACACACGTACACGGCGCCGTTTGCTGCATCGCATACACTGTCTTTGCGCAATGTTTTCCTTGTGCTCTTTAGCACACGTACACGGCGCCCCTCACCCTCATCCTCGCTCTCTACCTCGCTAACCCCGCGTGCTGTTCCTACTGGCCGTCGGCATTTTATACTTGTGAGATTTATCACTCCGTTTCCCATGAACGGCTACCACCCCCACCCCCCCCGGCAGGTGGCCTTGGCAGTTCCGCAAGATTGACGAGCTGCTGGCAGCACGTGACGAGGCAGCGGCGGTGGCGGATGCGGCGGCGGCGGCGGCGGTGGCAGATGCGGCGGCGGATGCGGCGGCGGAGCCGTCCGCCAAGGCGGCCGAGGCGGCGGTGGTGCCGCAGTGAGGAGGGGCTGAGCACCTAGGGTGCGTGCAGACGGGGTGGGAGCCGCAGCGTGAGGCTGTGGTCGCGAGCGTGGTTTGCGCGCTTTGGCTATATATTCCGGTATGCTCAATGCATATCTGGCAAGCGGTGTGAGTTCGGGGCAACGGACGATGTTGGTGTCAATGCGGCGCGGGCCGGCACTTTGGATTCATCGGCGTGTGGGTTGGCAGTGCTGAGCCTCCGAGGCGGTAGGTGCATGTGTTTTACGGCTGAGGGGGTCGAGACTTGGGGAAGTATTACTGGGCTGAGCCCCCTGCTGTTGGCGTCTGCGTCGGTGTGCCAGCGAGGACACCTACCAGCGCGCCGCCTGCAGCCACAGCTGTGGCGACATGGCGGCGGCGAAGGCGGAGGCGGTGCTGGGGCGGTGCGTGTGGTGCGCAGCGGCTTAGGCCGGCGATGTATGCGGCAGGTCCCTGGCGTCGTAAGTGCGGCGGGTGGCACCCGCAGCGCCAGCACCAGCACTAGCAGCAAGGGTTGGGGTTGCTCGAACGACTCGGATGGCGTTCATGTAACCGCTGTTGGTTGAGGCCGTGATGGACTCACATTGATGGGGTCGGGTCAGAGCGGCTTTCACGGCTTTGGGTGAAGCCGTCAGCCCGTTGTGGCCAAGGCACGTTTTGGGCAGTCGACGATTGGGTGGGAGATTGATTGGACGACGTTGACGTTGGAGCCAGTTGCTACCCTATGTTCCGGCGTAGGCTTGGCAGATCGAGTTGTCGGCTGTTGGCGACGTGGTGGGCACCAGCCGCCTCCTGCGGCAACTGCAACTGCGGTACCGTACTGCTAAAAATTATTCGTGCTTCATATTTCGGTTGGGGGTCCCGAAATATGGAACCGAACTATTTAGCGCCTATTTTTAGGGGGTCCCATCCCGAAAATTTGTGCCACCCGCACCTGCCCCGTGCGGGCGCGGGCGCGTGCCTCGCGTGCCATACACACGATCTAATCTCATAATTTCTGATATGGGCCACTGTAAATACATTTACACAAGTAATGTCAAGCATAGAAATCATGAAGTAAAATGAAACAAGCAGCAATCAACCAGCTGCTGAAGAAGCTGCCAGCAAATCACCGTCCCGAAGAGCGTGCTGGCATTGGCGAGCTCAAATACGCACGAGAGGTGCAGGCATCTAAGGATGAGCGCGAGGGCGCAGCAGGCGCCGCTGCTGCAGCGGGCGAGGCACTATAAGGACGGGTTTGTGCGTTACGCATGCTTATTGTGCGCTACGCATGCGTCTGGGACTGGACGCATGCGTGCCAGAACGCATGAAGCA
This sequence comes from Chlamydomonas reinhardtii, assembly GCF_000002595.2. Lineage (NCBI taxonomy): Eukaryota > Viridiplantae > Chlorophyta > Chlorophyceae > Chlamydomonadales > Chlamydomonadaceae > Chlamydomonas > Chlamydomonas reinhardtii. The sequence continues at coordinate 2,354,688 of NC_057013.1, read as the reverse complement.
TGAGGGGCGGGGGGCCGGGTCGGGCGCACAGCCGTGCGTACAAGCACGCATGCGGGCCGCATGCAGGCGCATGCGCACCGACCTGACGCAAGCACTAAGAGACGCACGTATTCCTGTAAGTCACGACATAGTCGTAGACAGCAAGCACGGCTCGCTCGCTCGTAGGGTCGCGTGATCGCCGGACGCGGCACTCCAACACTTCAACAGCGTCAGACCCTGCTATATGATGCAATGTGTATATCAAAACGAACAGTGTAAGTAGGCTAGCAGGCCTTGCGAAGTATTCACTCGGACATAGTGCTAGACTTTTAGTCTTTAGACGGTCGGGCCTAAACGAGTGAACGCATGTGTATATATGGTATGCTGTACTATCTGGGCGTCGCACCAAGCAACCAGCATGGAGGCTGCACCTGACAAGGCGGGTTGTGTGGCTGGCGTGTAGAGGGCTGGCCACTGCCGCTGCCGCGCACTGCTCGCAAGGCCGGGGACTGCGAGGCAGCTCAAGGTGTGCGTAGAGTGCGTAGGCGTGGTTGTTTCTGCGACAGTGCCTTTGTTAAGCAGCCGCGGCGGGGGTTATGGTTATGAGATAGCACTGGCGTGGGACTGGGCGTGCACGATGAAGGTCGCGGGCGACGGCGCAACTGAGTGCAACGGTGGCACTGCGGTGGCGGCCCCCCACAGGCCATGGCTGCCGTTGTCGCCATTGCTAGCGTTGGACGCGTGCTGCCCCCCGCCGGCATCAACCCCGCGGCTGCACCATCAGCTGCGCCATCGCATCAGGCGACGAGACAGCACTGGCGTGGGGCTGGGCGTTTGTGATTGGTGCCGCGGGCGGCGGTGGCGCCAGTGAGCGCAACGGCGGTGCTGCGGCGGTGGCCCCCCACAGGCCATGGCTGCCGTTGTCGCCAGCGCTAACGTTGGACGCGTGCTGCCCCCCGCCGGCGTCACCCCCGCGGCTGCACATTCAGCTGCGCCGTCGCATCAGGCGACGAGACAGCACTGGCGTGGGGCTGGGTGCTTGGGATTAGTGCCGCGGGCGGCGGTGGCGCCAGTGAGCGCAACGGCGGTGCTGCGGCGGTGGCCCCCCACAGGCCATGGCTGCCGTTGTTGCCAGCGCTAACGTTGGACGCGTGCTGCCCCCAGCCGGCGTCGCCCCCGCGGCTGCACCATCAGCTGCGCCGTCGCATCAGGCGACGAGACAGCACTGGCGTGGGCCTGGGCGTATGTGATTGGTGCCGCGGGTGGCGTCGTCGTGGGAGAGCGCAACGGCGGTGCTGCGGCGGTGGCCCCCCACATGCCATGGCTGCCGTTGTCGCCAGCGCTAACGTTGGACGCGTGCTGCCCCCCGCCGGCGTCACCCCCGCGGCTGCACCATCAGCTGCGCCGTTGCATCAGGCGACGAGACAGCACTGGCGTGGGCCTGGGCGTTTGTGATTGGTGCCGCGGGCGGCGGTGGCGCCAGTGAGCGCAACGGCGGTGCTGCGGCGGTGGCCCCCCACAGGCCACGGCTGCCGTTGTCGCCATTGCTAGCGTTGGACGCGCGTTGCCCCCCGCCGGCGTCACCCCCGCGGCTGCACCATCAGCTGCGCCGTTGCATCAGGCGACGAGACAGCACTGGCGTGGGCCTGGGCGTTTGTGATTGGGGCAGCGGGCGGCGGTGGCGCCAGTGAGCGCAACGGCGGTGCTGCGGCGGTGGCCCCCCACAGGCCATGGCTTCCGTCGTCGCCATTGCTAGCGTTGGACGCGTGCTGCCCCCAGCCGGCGTCACCCCAGCGGCTGCACCATTAGCTGCGCCAACGCATCAGGCGACGAGACAGCACTGGCGTGGGCCTGAGCGTTTGTGATTGGGGCAGCGGGCGGCGGTGGCGACAGTGAGCGCAGTGGCGGTGCTGCGGCGGTGGTCCCCCACATGCCATGGCTGCCGTTGTCGCCATTGCTAGCGTTGGACGCGTGCTGCCCCCCACCGGCGTCACCCCCGCGGCTGCACCATCAGCTGCGCCGTTGCATCAGGCGACGAGACAGCACTGGCGTGGGGCTGGGTGTTTGGGATTGGTGCCGCGGGTGGCGTCGTCGTGGGAGAGCGCAACGGCGGTGCTGCGGCGGTGGCCCCCACAGGCCATGGCTGCCGTTGTCGCCAGCGCTAACGTTGGACGCGTGCTGCCCCCCGCCGGCGTCACCCCCGCGGCTGCACCATCAGCTGCGCCGTCGCATCAGGCGACAAGACAGCACTGGCGTGGGGCTGGGTGTTTGGGATTAGTGCCGCGGGCAGCGGCGTCGTGGGAGAGCGCAACGGCGGTGCTGCGGCGGTGGCCCCCCACAGGCCACGGCTGCCGTCGTCGCCAGCGCTAACGTTGGACGCGTGCTGCCCCCCGCCGGCGTCACCCCCGCGGCTGCACCATCAGCTGCGCCGTCGCATCAGGCGACGAGACAGCACTGGCGTGGGCTTGGGCGTTTGACGTTGGGGCAGCGGGCTGGCCGCTGCCGCTACTCACATTCCCGGGGACTGCGAGGTAGCTCAAGGCAGTGGATAGGTGCAGTTGTGGCTGCGACGATGCTTGTCCGCAGCAGCAGCCGCGGCAGGGGCTATGGTCGCAGACGCCATATCACGGTGCTTTTAAGCGCCTCAAGTCCTGTGTTATGAGTTTGAGGATTGCACAGCACCGAGCCCCGACCACAAAGCGTTTCCCCGGCTGTCCCGTGAAAGGCGCTAGGCACGAGCGGCGGTGCGTGTGCCTGAGAGCTTTACCCCGTATCCAGCCCAGGGCATAAGGTGTTCCCCCGGCTGTCCCTGATAAGGCGTTGGGTGTGAGCGGCGGTGCGTGTGCCAGAGAGCTTTACCCCGTATCCAGCCCAGGGCACAAGGCGTTCCCCCGGCTTTCCTTCAGACGGCGTTGGGCGTGAGCGGCGGTGAGAGCTTTACCCCGTATCCAGCCCAGGGCATAAGGTGTTCCCCCGGCTGTCCCTGATAAGGCGTTGGGCGTGAGCGGTGGTGCGTGTGCCTGAGAGCTTTACCCCGTATCCAGCCCTGGGCATAATGTGTTCCCCCGGTAAGGCGTTGGGCGTGAGCGGTGGTGCGTGTGCCTGAGAGCTTTACCCCGTATCCAGCCCAGGGCACAAGGCGTTCCCCCGGCTGTCCCTGATAAGGCGTTGGGCGTGAGCGGTGGTGCGTGTGCCTGAGAGCTTTACCCCGTATCCAGCCCTGGGCATAATGTGTTCCCCCGGCTGTCCCTGATAAGGCGTTGGGCGTGAGCGGCGGTGCGTGTGCCTGAGAGCTTTACCCCGTATCTAGCACGAGGCACAAGGTGTTCCCCCGGCTTTCTTTCATACGGCGTTGGGCGTGAGCGGCGGTGCGTGTGCCTGAGAGCTTTACCCCGTATCTAGCACGAGGCACAAGACGTTCCCCCGGCTGTCCCTGATAAGGCGTTGGGCGTGAGCGGCGGTGTGTGTGCCTGAGAGCTTTACCCCGTATCCAGCCCTGGGCATAATGTGTTCCCCCGGCTGTCCCTGATAAGGCGTTGGGCGTGAGCGGCGGTGCGTGTGCCTGAGAGCAGTGCCCCGTATCCAGCCCCGAGCACAGGCGTTCCCCGGCTGTCGGCGTTGGGCATCAGCTGAGGCGCTTGCGCAGAGAAGGCCCCGTGTGCGTTCATATTAATCCCCCTTTCAACACCGCACATGGCAAGACAAGCAAGTATCAAGTATGCGGCCAACCAAGTTTAAGTGTTGCATGGGGCACTGCTTCCAAACTCTTTGCGGCACTTCCTTCTTTGCCAGTTCAATTTATATATGCTGTATCCTTCTATGCATATCACACATTATTAAAGATTACAGACACGTCAAGGTGTCAGTATGTAGAGACCCGCAAACAGTTCTCTGCCACTCGGCAGAGGACGCCCTCGCCCTGCTATGTTTGCTTTTAAGGCCCAGTCTCCACTAGTAACGCTATGTGGCGCACAGGTGCGCCTTGCAGCGGCCATAACGCTGGGTTGTTGCAGGGGTGGTGACGTCGTTGACCGAGCGCAATATTTATCGCCCACCTTCAATTCGTTCAGGTTCAGGCTCAACAAAAGCATTTCAAAAGGCTACAGAGCCATCACGCGTGGCGCAGGTGAGGCGGGGGTGCGGCCATCCGCGCGACTTGGTTGCTAGCTCCCGAGGCTGTCAGCTGAGAGCATGCGCATGCTAAGGTGTCTGTATAATGGCACCGTACACGCCTGTCATCAGTTCATGCTCAGTTCTCAGTCCGGGTACCCTCCCGCCCTCCCTCAGGACTCCGGCCGCACTAAGGGCCACCCGTGCGGACCACCCCTGGGTGGGCTAGACGTGGCGCACTCACACGTTAACCCCAACAGGCAAGTCTATGTCCAGATCTTATTTCGCAATTGCTGAAGTAAGCACTGCATGAGTAGCGTGTCTGCAGCTGAACATGGGGGGAAAGGTACCTTGCGTCTTACCCTCTGATATGCCTGGTTTTGGGGTTTGGTTCCTGACCGAATCGTCCTGAACACTATGCAGGCTTACGAAGGGCAGCACGGGTGTGGCTAGCTGTGGACTGGAGCGCTGGCACCGGCAGCATGCGGAGTCTGCGGTGGCACTGTGCAGCAGGTCGGACGTTGTGGTTGAGGTCGTTGTGTGTTTGGCAAGACTTAGTATGGGCACACCTCTGCCGCTTATGCCTTGGCGGGTGGCGTTTGGTTGTTCCGCGGAAGTGGCTACATGCACATCTGTGGCTAGCTACGGACTGGAGTGCCGGCACCGGCAGCATGCAGAGTCTGCGGTAGCACTGTGCAGCAGGTAGGTCGGACGTTGTGGTTGTCGTTGTGTGTTTGGCAAGACTTTAGTATGGGCACACCTCTGCCGCTTATGCCTTGGCGGGTGGCATTTGGTTGTTACCCGGAAGCGGCTACATACGCATCTGTATTCATGTTACGGTAGGGCACGTTCGGTGAGCGAGGAGGTCGATGGGTGACAGGGCATGTGGAGCGGGCAGACTTCCTTTCCAGGGTGTGCGATGGCGGACTAAAAGCCTAAGGAGAGGCTGGTGGATGGAGGCGGACTCACGCCTTCAGAGAAACAGGCCGAATCCTCGTTTACACTGGACGCGCGGCACGTGCCGTTGCATGAACTGTAACACAAATGAGCAGTTGAGGGAATTGGCTTCGTGTGCCCCACGTGTGCGTGCATGCATGCGGGTGGGAAGCGTGCAGTTGGGGGCAGCTGCTTGCGTTAGGTAACGCACATGCGTCCCGCATGCGCCATGGCATGCGTAGTACTTCACGCAACCGGCATATGTGCTTCAAGCATGCGTATGGCATGCGTTCGGGACGCATGCGTACATCCAGAAAGAGTCGCTGCGGCCGCTAGCCAACACCAGCATGCGTTAGGTAACGCACGCTCTGGTAGCGCACGCATGCGTATGGGCGGGCACCGCATGCGTACAGCACATGCTTTTCACGCGTTAAGCATGCGTTTGGGCCATGCGGCACGCATGCTAACGCATGCTCTAACGCATGGACCCGTCGTTATAGTGAGGGCGCAGCAGGCGCCGCTGCTGCAGCGGGCGAGGGCGCGGCAGGCGCCGCTGCTGCAGCGGGCGGTTCACCTGCTGCATCCGTAGTGGATACAGCAATCGCAGGGGCTGCGGGGCCCGGCCAGCCCACGCCGACCAAGTACGTCATTGATGATGATGAGGACGACAGCATGCTGGAGCGCCTGGAGAAGCTGGTCTGGGCGAAGCAGCAGGACTTCGATGCGCTGGCACCAGAGGTGCTGGAGCGCATGCGCAGTCGCAAGCCTGCCACGGCTGCTGGCGCCGCTGACCCCTCATCAGCTGGTGCCGCTGGCACTGACGTTGCCGGGGCGCCTGCTGAACGTGGGCGGGGCCGCGGCCGCGGCCGCGGGCGTGGCCGCGGCCGTGGCCGTGGCGGTGGCCGCGGCCGTGGCAATGCTCAACCAGAGGGCCGTGGCCAGGGCGGGCGGCGTGGACGGGGCGCGGGCAGGGGGCGTGGCCGTGCTGCTGGAAGGAAGCGGTCGCGTGAGGAAGTGGAGGAGGAGGAGTTGCCGACTGGCAGTGAAAGTGGCGGCGGGGAGGAAAGCGGTGGGGAGGAGAGTGGCACGGAGGAGAGTGGCGGGGAGGAGAGTGGCGGGGAGGAGAGTGGCGGGGAGGAGGGTGGCGGGGAGGAGAGTGGCGGGGAGGAGAGTGGCGGGGAGGAGAGTGAAGAGGAGAAGAGCAGTAAGGAGGAAAGCAGTGAGGAGGGGAGTAGTGGGGAGGATAGTGGCGGGGAGGAGAGTGGAGGAGAGGAGAGCAGTGAGGAGATCAGCGGGCAGGAGAGCGGTGGGGAGAGCAGTGGGGGGGAGAGCGATGCAGACGACAGCGGGTATGATAGCGAGTTCGAGAAGCCAATCCTGCAGCTGGTTAAGGCGGTTCGGTCCGGTGCAACGCTTGCGTAAGCATGTGGTAAGGACACCGGAGGATACCGGTAAGCAGGTGTGCTTTTAAGTACGGTACGGGTGGGGTTGAGGCACGGCAAATGAGGAACACGAAGAGAGAGGAACACGAAGAGAGTGCATGGCTCAGTACGTTAGGGAGGGTTCTGCGTGTTCGTAGGTGTGCATGGTTACACGTGGTGGTATAGGGGAGACTGCAGGGCCTTTCCCGCCGGAGCCCCGTTGTCCCCGAAAATTTGTGTCACAACCGCTTGCAGGTCCCGGTCCCGTCCCGAAAATTAATAAATTCGGCCTAATTCCAGCTATTTATTTACCCCCCTCCCAAAAATTCAAGGCACGAATAATTTTTAGCAGTACGGTATTGGAGATGGAGTGTGAAGAGGATGGCTTGGCGGGTACGTGCCGTGACACGCGTGATGTGCACTGTTGGACTTCGCTGGCAGTTGACTGTCGCGCCCTATGATAGGACAATCAGGGGGGGGGGTACGAACTAAACCTCCAGACCCCATGTCCCAAAACCTCCCGACCCCCCCTCCGGACCGACCGACCGACCCCCACCACCGTGCAACCCCTCAAAACCCCCTCAAAACCCTTTGGTTTTAAGCCAGTTTGGTGTCAATCGACTGCTCTCGGCGAGCTCTACAATTGTATACCTCCGGTTCAGCTGGAGGCACAACTTGACTGGCAGCCATGCCACACATGTCCATGTGTCCCTGGGCGACCACCGACCCTTCTGTCAGACTACCGGGGCGTGCGCTTAAGCTTACAAGTGCGCTGTACATATGGTGTTTGGGATTGTGTGCCGGAAGAGATTGGTCGACTTTCTACCGGGATCATGTGAAGAATCCCGGGATTCTTGTCACGCTCGATGGCCGGCGGCAGCCTTGTCGCCATGACCCACACGAAGCCTTGGCCGTTACACGTTAGCATCAGTTCGCATAGTCTCCATGACACCAGTGAGAGACGCTCGAGTGGGGCTCTACGCTACTACGATGCCGATGTGGACGGACCTGCGGCCGCTTTCCAGAGGCCAAACGTTCTGCAAATGCTTTAGTATGTGCATGCTAATGTGTGCTAGTGCTTGCGCTAATGGGCGGAGCGTTTAGAGGGGCGTTTAGGGCGCAGAGACGAAACCTGGCAGTCCCACCCACATCTGCGTGACGAAACCTTGGGGACCCCCAGGCCCGACGACCGACCCTGAACTTTGAGGGCCCATAACTTTGCAATTACTACCCTGATTGAAACTCTGAAAGTGGATTTGGAGTCCTCTCGTCAAGCTCTTTCGTTTTAGAACATGGGGCCTTTCCCAGTCGAAACTACCCCCCCCCTGGGACAATGAACGTTTCGTGTGCCTGACGGCGACTAGCTCGCCTAGGATCGGAATGAGAGACGCCTCCAGCCGCTCTCAGACGCGATCCTCTCCCTGATCACCCGTACTCCGGCCTCCCATGCAATACACCGTGTCGGGCCAACCAGTCCTCGGGCACGTTCCCCTATTCCCACACGCCAAAACCACACCCAAATCACTCAGTCACACGATATGCACGGTCACACGCCAGCTCACGACATGACTACGCGATCACGCCCAATACGCTTCAGGGGTTACAACAGGAAATACGGTAGTGCGCAGATGCAACAGTAAGTGAGCTTGTGGTTACCGCGGTTGTGTGTTTCCTCGAGGTTATGAAGAATTTGGTGGTGGCGCCCCACTTCCGCAGTAACCCCGGTCGGGCTGCGACGGTTCAAAGCTTAGATGCCCGACGGGTCTAAGCTTCAATGTGTCGGCCGCAACAGTCCTCAACGGAACTCTGGCACTGACTCCTGTCTCAGTGTCTCTGGCTCTTTGCGAGGCCTTGTAACAAACGGTGTGCCCCGGTCTGCCCCTCAGCAGCTCAGCCTTTCAAGACCCGGGTAACAGTGCCTGGGCGCTTTGTGCCTGGCCAGGCCTGGCATCCCTCACGCCTCCCGCCCTCCCTGGGGCAGGCTGCCGACCCGCCGTATTTACCTCGACCTGCTCGAGCAAGTGCAGCCAAAGTGCCAAATGGAAGCCGTGGCCATTGGTCCAGGCAGACGTGATCAACATTATCCCTGAATGCCTCACATCTGTTCCGTGCCTCATACCTGCTCAGGGCTGCCACGCACTTACATCCCTGCTACCTCGCTGTGGCTATCAGACCCGGTTCGGCTGACCAGTAAACCGGTACCACAGGGGAATGCTGCAATAGGCGCAACCCAAGATGCTTACAGCAGTGGTGTCCTGCATCAGCCCCCACTCGCACTACCGGTAGTCATGGAGGCGGGCGTGGCGCTGCATGCCTTTGCAGCGGCGTGGCGCCCTTCTCATCCCTCCTAACCGGTCTCACCCTGAAGCAGTCCGTCCTACTCATAGGCGGCGGCCCGTTATCCAGTCCCAGCCCTGGCGCACCTGCTTGTACACTAACTTGCAAAAGCACGACAAAAACGACAACAACTGATGGCACTCGGGCCTGACAACCTTGACAGCCGCAAGTGCCCCTGTCCCACACAATCTGTCTCCGGGCCATCCTCCTCCAACAAACATCCAAACGCCCGGCCCTGCTTCAAGTCTGCCCCGCCTTTGCGGCGGCGCGGCGCCCTCCACTTCCTCTCCTAACCGGTCTCAGCCTGCAGCAGTCCGTGCTACTCACAGGCGGCGGCCCCTTATCCAGTCCCAGCCCTGGCGCACGCGCTTGTACACCAACTTGAACGCTAGCTTAAAGCATTGCTGGCTGAACTCGAAAGCGAACATGTCAAAGCCGATGTCCTTTGCCACGTCGCGCACCTCGTTCTTCAACAAAGTATAAGTAAAGCTGGCAGCGTCCAGCACCCGCCGCGCAGCCTCCCGGAAAGGCAAATCGTTCCAGTCGAAATACATCAGCACACATATGTTCGCTAGGATAACCAATCCGCAGAACATGGTGGCGCGGTAGCACACCCGGATCTCTGACAGCACCGCCGCCATGAACACACACAGCCCAATGGCCCACATTGCCGCCAGGACAAGCCCGATGATGAGGAGCACAGGCGGCGTGTACCAGCCGCCGATGCCCCGCACGCAGGACCAGCACCGGGCCGCAGAGACGGAGGGCCGCGATGCCCGCCTCGCCGGCCACTGCTAGTCAGCTTTTCTTCTTTTCCTCCAGCGTGACCTGCTGGGGCATGTGCCAGGAGGGCAGGATGTCGGGAGTAGACCCGTGGATGCAAAGGTCAGTCACAGCGCAGGTCGACATAGACCAGGACCCCAATGCACACGCACAATGCATGTCCGTGCACGAGCCCGCCCGCCCAATCCAGCGCCGGTAGAGCCATTGCCACCCCTTCCCACCCTGCCCAAACCCAGAACGGGTTCCCTCGCGTATGGAGAAGCGGGCGACAGACTTGTGTCCTGTACCCTTCGTGACCAGCCACCCATCCCATCCTGTGCACCCACACACGCACCCTCCTATGAACACACTCCGCCGAACCCTCCCCCATCTCCCCCGCCTCCACCTCCTCCGCTCCATCGTTGTACCCGCCAGGTTGCTCACCGGCATGAGGTCGCCGCGTACACGGACGGGCGCCGTGTACGTGGCGTCCTTGTAGACCTTGTCCATGATCTCATATGGGGACAGCTTCTTCTTCACGTCTGCAAAAGGAGACATTGGATGGAGCGTTGGCATTCGGACACGCGAGGAGTGTCCGCACCGCGAGAAAGCTTCTGGGCCGCGCGGGGCGGTTGGTCGGTCAATCGGACACGTTGAGCTAAACGGGGTTACGTCCCTACAGGTGCCACCCGAATGTGCCACGGTCTTCGCGTAGCCCAACCGAGGAACGCTGCACATGAATAGCAACCGGGCTTTCGCAACACAAACTCACCGGCTCCTGCCGCGCTCCCCACGTTCAGGATAGCCACAGCGCCTACAACGTGCGAGTGGCCGGGGGGCATAGCCAGTGAGATTTGGGTTTGGTAGATTGCGACGGCAACAAGGAGCAGCAGCGTAATCTAAGCGTTAGAGCTCGGCAAAAACGCCCATCAGGCCTCAAAAGCAACAAGGACGCAAAATCAGTCCTAGGTTCCCGAAGCATCAAGCAAGACCGCAACGCTCACCGTCCTGTTGCAGCCTCTCCTCCTTCTTGCGCAGGTCCGTGCGCAGCTCCTCCTTCTCCTTGCGCAGCCGCTCTTCCTTCCTGCGCATCAGCTCCTCCTTTGTGCGCAGCTGCTCCAGGTCCTTGCTCAGCCGCTCCAGTTTTCTCTCGGCAGCTGTCAAGTCCGCGGCGCACGACTCCTGCTCCGCAACCAGCGCCGCCCGCTCCTTCTCGCTGAGATCCGGGTGCTTCAGCTCCTTGGCTATTTTGCGAAAGGTCGCCCTTGCCTTCTCGACTTCTGCATCTGCCTTCTCCACTTCTGCTTCTGCCTTCTCCACCTTGGCTTCTGCCTTGCTCGCTTGCGCGTTGACATCATTGATCTCGTTTGTCACCTTGTCAATCTCCGACTGTATGTTAGCAAAGTCGCGCACGCATTCGGGCATTTTAGCGGTGCTCGGAAGCAAGCTTTGCGGTTTCGGTGAGAAATATTGAAAGAACGTACATTGCACAACTTGTATTATGCACTGCAGATATTCGGCAGTTGCTAGCTCGGCTAGCTCAAACGTTCTTCATCCAGCTTCACTGGGGTTTTGCCCCGCCCCCGGCCTGAGGCGCTTAGCCCCCCACAGTTTTCGACAGATCCAGGATCGCCCCTGTCCGTGCCTGCCTGCCTGGTGCCTGCGTGCACTTGTTGCCTCCTGCCCTTGGTCTGTGTACCTCTCCCCCCCCCTCCCCCACCAACCACCGCCTGCAGTCAGCTCCAGTGCAGCTCTTTCGTTGCTACTGGTGCAACTGCCCTGCCGCTCTTGGCGCCTCTGCGACTGCTACCTGTGGCTGCAGCGCCTGCTGCTGCCGCTACTGCCAATGTAGTAGGGCAGTCGGCAAAAGACCCATCATCGCAGATGCAGTAGGGCGTGTTCCGCAGGGTTACGTACCGAATGTGGCGCTACGGCGTTCCGCCTACAGCCCCCTACTGCTACTGCCCCTCCTGCTACTACTCACTACTACTCACCCACGCTACTGCTCCCCCTGCTGCTGCTACTGCTTGTCCCGCTCCGCCAGCTGCTCCAGCTGCTCCGCGGGGCTGCCCAGCTTGCCCGGGTTGAGGATGTGGTGCGGGTCCAGTGCGGACTTGAGTGCGGCCATCACCTGAGGGCGTGTGTGCGTGTGTGTGCGTGTGTTATAAAAAAACAAAACGAAGCCCGCCCCAAGCGGCGCCGGAGTTACTTACGTATACCTACCGAATACCGAGCGTCGTGTTGCCGCGTCGACCCCGGTAGTCATACTTACCCGCGAAATGCCTGTAAGCCTGTGTGTGCGTGTGTGTGTGTGTGTGTGTGTGTGTGTGTGTGTGTGTGTGTGTGTGTGTGTGTGTGTGTGTGTGTGTGTGTGTGTGTGTGTGTGTGTGTGTGTGTGTGTGTGTGTGTGTGTGTGTGTGTATGTGTGTGTGTGTGTGTGTATGTGTGTGTGTGTGTGTTAAAAAACGAAACGAAAGCCCCAAAGAGTTAGTTACGTGTGTGTGTGTATGTGTGTGTGTGTTAAACACATAACAAACGGAATAAAGCCGCCGAACACGCGTGCGCAGTTACGGACAAATACCTACGCCGGTTACCGAGCTCCGCGGTGGGCGATGTTGCCCCAGTTGTCACCTTGAGTGTACTCACCCGCATATGTTGCCTGGAACCCCCTTCCCGGGCGTTTGGCATTCAGCCTCGTCTCCGAGGTGCACCCGCATGCGCTGCCATGCTCCGCGTCGACGACGCGCTAACAACATGTACCGGGCACAACTCCCCCTGAGCCTTGTCCACTCCATATCCATTCTCACCTATAAGCGCGGGAATGGAAAGGCATTGGGCGGCAGCACAGAAGTGTCACGGACATGTGAAATGGCAGCGGCGGAAAGGGGCGGCGTGCAGCAAGCAAGCTATCTAAGCTATCGGTGAGTGCATGTGTGTGTTAAAGAGCACAAGGAAAACGTTGCGCAAAGACAGTGTATGCGATGCAGCAAAGCGACGGTTGCATGTGTGTGTGTGTGTGTGTGTGTGTGTGTGTGTGTGTGTGTGTGTGTGTGTGCGTGTATGTGCGTGTGTGCATGTGGGCGTATGTGCTTGTAAGCGGGCGTGTGCGCGTGTGTGTGTGTGACTGTGTGAGCAGGCCAGGAGCATGCAGGCAGGTATGCAGGAGGGGGTACAGGACGTATGGGGAAAGGGCGGCGAAACGGCTTGCCACACCGGTGACGACCACGCCCCTTTCGACGACCACCCACCCATACCCACATGCCCCACACACCTGCAGCGGCACGGCGCCGTGCTCCGCCATGAGGTACGGCAGCTTGCCATACCCTATGCCGTGCTCGCCCGTGCACGTGCCCTCCAGCGCCAGGGCCCGGTGCACCATGCGCCCCACCACCCCGCGCGCCCGCGCCACCTCCGCCGCGTCCCGTGGGTCCACCACCAGCATCATGTGGAAGTTGCCATCGCCCACGTGGCCCACGATGGGGCCCAGCAGGCCTGCGGGCGTGTGATGTGTTTTGTGTTTGTGTGTGTGTCTGTGTGTGTGTGTGTGCGCGCGTGTGTGTGTGTGTGTGTGTGTGTGTGTGTGTGTGCTTGTAATTAAAGAGGCCAAGGAAGACAAAGCGCAGTGTGTGTGTGGATGTGTTTTCGCCATGGCCTGTGAACAGAGGAGAAAGACACACTACACGGCCCGCCCTTGCCTTTGCCCCGCCCCCGCACGTACCCTCCTGTACGCAGTCTGCCTGCGACTCCATGACGCACTCCGTCAGGCGCGAGATGGGCACACACACGTCCGTGGGGAAGCCCTGCAGTGTGCGCATGCGTGCCTTGTGTCAAACAATGAAACGAAAGCCCGCCCAATGTGTGCGTGCGTGTGTGTACGTCGGGACAACGCACATTGGGAGAATGAGCGAGAGAGCTCTGTGTATGCGTGGATGCGTGTGTTAGCCGGCCCTTTCCTCCGCACCGGCTGCTCATGTGGCCATCCGCGATCATCATGCACGAGAGGAGCTCTCTGCCCTGCGTGAACAGCTGTCCGGTTCCTGGGGGCCCCAGAGCCCTGCCCCCCCCCCAGGCGTTCGCCGGTTGGCCCTACTTGCCCCTTCCTACGCCTGCCACCCCATTGCTACCGTTGCCACCCCCCTGCCGCGTACACACACAACCGCACCTTGCATCCGGGCCGCATGCTGATGGCCGCCCAGTAGGCCGTGTGCCGCGCCTTCCACAGCTGCACGCACACACACGCCCGTCACTTGGCAAGGCAGACAGGCAGGCAGACCTCGAATGTGGGTGGCCGCTGGTCAGACAGTGGCTTGATTGCCGTACGGCTCGAGACCGAGGCTGCACACTGCCCTGCAACGCACTTCCCCCATCAGCGCCGCAAGCCCCAATGCCACGCCCTCTTTTGCATTGGGTTCGGTGCACTTTGGGCTGGTATCTACAACCTCCCTCCCTCCCGCACCGCCAACCCATCTCTGCCTCTGCCAACGGATCGCATGTATACCCCCTAGCTTAGTTTGGTTTGGTTGAGCTTAGCTTTAGCTTAGGCGGGCTGGTAATCACAACCCCCTCACGGCCGCCGCCTCACCCGGGCCCGGTCCTCCGGTGAAGTGGCCCACTCCCAGCCGCTGCCGCCGTGCTCCCGCGCCAGCGCCCCCACCAGCTCCGCCTGCTCCGCCACCGCCGCTGCCGAGCCGTGGAACTCGAAGAACAGCGTGGGGGCCGCCGCGAAGGCGGTGCCGCTGTATTTATTTACGGCCTGTGTGGGGTGGGAGGGTGAGAGAGTGAGATCGAAATGATTATATAAGGTGTTGATGGTAGAGGTGCGAACTCATGTGTTGCCACCGTAATACGCAATCGCAGGCACAATTGCAAACGGTTCTCATGGCATGGGCATTTGCACCGCAGCCACTTCCCAGCCGCAGTTGAGGACACTTGCATGGTCCCGTGGACGGCATGCACGAGCGGTTTGCTCATGACGAACGCTGGTCACACACACAATTCTACACACACACAGCTACACACACACACAGCTACACACACACACACACGCACACACAGTCACGCCGGCTCACCTGTATGCTCAGCTCGTCCAGCAGCTCTACTCGGGCCACCGGCACGCCGCACGCCATCAGCGCCGCCACACACTCCACAGCCCCGCGCAGCCCGCCGCCGCCACCGCCCGACCCGTCGCCGCCGCCGCCGCCGCCCGGTGCCGGCGGCGGGAACGTGACCACCGCCGCCGCCACCGCCTCGGGCACTGGGTGCAGCCGCAATGCCACCTGGCCAGGAGCGGAAGATGCGGGAGACGAAGGCAGGCCATGTTGTTTGCACGTAACATTGATGACCGCAGCCCAGCAAGTCAAGACTGCATCCACGCCGCAGCCGTTGCCGCGTAGGTCTGCCCCAACCCTACCCCCCTTGCGGCCTTGCCTCTTGCCCCCCTCCGTTACCAATGCCCGCCTCCCCCTCCCCCTCCCCCTCCCCCCCGCGTTTCATACAAACCGTTCGTATGAATGGGTAACCCCCTCACCCCCCACCTCCCCTCCCCCTCCCCCTCCCC